>NC_054826.1:154398450-154700661 GCF_018345385.1 Vulpes lagopus
ATTCTATTTTCTTTGAAACTTCCTGTTTTTAATTAGTAATCGATTTCTAGTCTGAACACCAATTATTCCACCTCAAATTTAATAATTACACTTATGTGCCTATTTAATTTAGGCAAGTAACATCTGACACTTTGTTAGTAAAGTATGGTCATGATGCAGTGTGTAGAGTTCACCTGTTATTGCACAATTGTCTAATAAGCCATGATAAGAGCTTGAGTGAGCAGATGTGCCTGAGCTTTGCCTGGCATTTACTGGAGCACCATACACATGTGCTGAACTACTGAACTCATTGGTATCATTTTACATGAGCAGACATGTACAGGCTTGAATTCAAGGAAAGACCAGAGAAAAGCTCCCTCCTTCCTACTATATTACACATTTGTAGGAAGGTCAAATATATGTATAAATAAGCAAAAGGAATCGGAGTTTAAAATCTGCGTGAAAACAAGTTAAACTCTGCGTACATGGTATGCTCGATAGTCTCTAAAGTGCTAAAAATAGGCAAATACATTGTAGAGTCAAATGGGCAAATGGGCAAATACATTGTAGAGTTGGTTTTGCTTCAGTTCTGGAGCAGTTTTTTAAAATAATGAAATACAATTTTTAGTTGAATTAAACGTGAAAGTCTACAGAAGCATCCAATAGAAACCTGAGGCTTCACAGGAAGCAGTTTGAAATTACATCTAGATCCCAAAGTGCCTACCCAACATAAGACATAGTCAAACTGTTTGGCTTGTCTCTTTCTAAGTAAGTCACCTGCTGAGAATAGGAGGAAGGAGAATGGGGGGGGGGCAGTTATGAAAAGGAAGTAAGAAGGGAGAGAAGTAAAGATGTGGAGGGTAGAGGGGAGTAGGAGGCAAAGGATAAAAGGAGGGAGGGAGGGAGGGAGAGAGACAAGGAAAAGGGAATGGAAGGGAAGGAGGAAAGAGGGAAAGAAGGGAAGAAATGGGTCTTGAGCTGGTGCTATGCGACTGGTCACGTTCACATTCTCCTAAGTTTCCACCCCCACTGATTCTGAAGCCTCCTTCTCTTACTATCCACCTCCCACTAGCCCCGCTCTCTGTCAAAGTCTCTACATCCTGAGCTCCTCTTGCAGGAGCAGACCTCATTTTATTGTGCTTCACTTCATTGTGCTTTGGTTCTTTTTTGTGCTTTGCAGATACTGTGTTATTTACAAATTGAAGGTTTATAGCAACCATGCATCTAGCAAGTCTGTCGACAACGTTTCCCCAACACATATGCTTGCTTTGTCTCTGTGTCACATTCTGGTAATTCTCAGACTATTTCAAACTTTTTCATTATTATTATATTTGCTATGCTGATCTACGATCAGTGATCTTTGGTGTTACCACTGTAATTGCTTTGGGGCACCACAATCGTACCATATGAGACAGCAAACTTAATTGATAAATCTTGTGTGTGCTCTGACTATTCCACTGACCAGCTGTTCCCCTATTTTTCTCTCTCTCCTTGGGCCTTCTATTCCCTGAGACACAATATTGAAATTAGGACAATTAATAACTCAACAATGGCTCTTAATGTTTAAGTGAAAGGAGGAGTCACATGTCCTCACTTTAAATCAAAAGCTAGAAATGATTATTAAGTTTAGTGAGGAAGGCATGTCTAAAGCCAAAGTAGGCTGAAAGCTAGGCCTCTTGCACCAGTTAGTCAAGTTATAAATGCAAAGAAAAAGTTCTCGAAGGAAATTAAAAGTGCTACTCCGATGAACACACAAATGATAAAGCAAAACAGCCTTATTGTTGATATGAAGAAAGTTTTAGTGATCTAGACAGATCAAACCAGCCACAGAATCCCCGTAAGCCAGAGCCTAATTCAGAGCAAGGCCCTAACTCGAGCTCTCTTCAGTCCTATGGAGCCTAAGAGAGGTGAGGAAGATGCAGGAGAAAAGATGGAAGCTAGCAGAGGTTGGTTCGTGGGGTTTAAGGAAAGAAGCCTTCTCCATACCATAGAAGTGCAAGGTGAAGCAGCAAGTGCTGACAGAGAAGCAGCAGCAAGCTATCCAGAAGATCTAGCTAAGATCATTAATGAAGGTGGCTACACCACGCAACAGATTTTCAACGTAAACAAAATAGCTTTATACTGAAAGAAGACTGACCTCATGACCAGGGAGGAGAAGTCAATGCTGGCTCAAAGCTTTACAGGACAAGTCGACTCTCTTGTTAGGGTAAAGCCCTAAGTTGAAGCCTATGCTCATTTACCATTCTGGAAATCCTAGAACCCTTTAGGAACTATGCTAAATCTACTCTGCCTGTGCTCGAGAAATGGAGCAACAGGGCCTGGATGACAGCACACGTGTTTATACCATGTCTTGCTGAATATTTTAAGCCCCACTATTGAGAAAGAACCGCTTCTCTGAAAAAAAAAAAAAGATTGCTTTCAAAATATTGCTGCTCGTTGGCAATGAACTTAGTCATCCAAGAGCTCTGACAGAGATACACCACAAGATCAACGATGCTTTCATGCCTGCTACAACAACTTCCGTGCTGCAGCCCATGGATCAAAGATTCATTTTTACTTTGAAGCCTTATTATTTAGGAAATATATTTCTTTTTTAAAAAAAGACTTTATTCATCAGAGACACTGAGAGAGAGAGGCAGAGACATAGAGGGAGAAGCAGGCTCCATACAGGAAGCCTGATCTTGGACTGGATCCCAGGCCTTCCGGATCACGCCCTGAGCCAAAGGCAGACACTCAACCACTGAGCCACCCAGGAGTCCCAAGATATACATCTCTTAAGGCTATAGCTGCCATAGATAGTGATTCTTCTATGAATATGGTCAAAGTCAACCCTTCTAGAAAGGATTTCCTATTCTAGATGACAAAAAGAGTGTTTGGGATTCAGAGGAAGAGGTCAAAATATCAACATTTATAGGAATTTGGAAGAAGATGACTTCAACCCTGAGGAATGACTTGGGCGAGTTCAAGACTTCACTGGAGCCAGTAACTCCAGTTACGGTAGAAGGAGAAAGAGAACAAGTGGAGCCTGAAGATGTGACTGAACACTGGCAATCTCATGATAATATTTTCATGAATGAGGAGTTGCTTCTTATGAATGAGCAGAGAAAGTGTTATCTTGAGATAGAATTAACTCCTGGTGAAGATGCTGTGAAGATATTGAAATGACAACAGAGGATTTAGAATATCACATAAACTTAGTTGATATAGCAGCGGCAGGATTTGAGAAGACTGACTCCAATTTGGAAAGACGTTCTGCTGCGGATAAAATGTTATCAAACAGCATCACATGCTAGAGAAAAAAAAAAAAGAATGTTGATGAAAGGAATAGTCGACTGACATGACAAACGACACTTGTCTTATTTTAAGAAACTGTCACAGTCAGCCCGACCCTCAGCCACCACCACCCTCATCAGTTAGCAGTCATCAACGCTGAGGCAAGACCCACCCCCACAAAAAGATCATAACTCCCTAAAGCCTCAGATGATGATTAGTATTTTTAAGTAATAAAGTACTCTTCAGTTAAAGTTGGTACATTGTTGTTCTAGACATAGTGCTATTGCACACTTAAAAAACTACAGTATAGTGTAAATTAAACTTTTCTATGCACTAGGAAACCAAAATACTCATTTGACTCACTTGATTGTGATATTCGCTTTATTGCAGTGATCTGGAACTAAACCTGCAATATTTTTTTAAAAATTATTATTATTATTATTATTTTTAATTTTATGATAGTCACAGAGAGAGAGAGAGAGGCAGAGACACAGGCAGAGGGAGAAGCAGGCTCCATGCACCGGGAGCCCGACGTGGGATTCGATCCCGGGTCTCCAGGATCGCGCACTGGGCCAAAGGCAGGTGTCAAACCGCTGCGCCACCCAGAGATCCCTAAACCTGCAATGTTTGAGGTATACATGTAATTTTACTTCCCAGGACTCTCATCCCCTTCATGAGGTATGGTGTGTGTTTACCTCCAGAAGACTCAACAGAAGAAGGCATGATGCTATATTCTTTGTTGGACTGATGAGGGCCTAATAATTTTTATGAAGTTGCAATTAACCACACCAATAATTAACATGACATTTTGGGTTTCCTGAATCTATGATCATAGGAAACATTCATTATACCAATGCTTCTTTTTATAAATTTAAAAAAAAATTTTTTTTTAATTTTTTATTTATTTATGATAGTCATCACACAGAGAGAGAGAGAGAGAGAGGCAGAGACACAGGCAGAGGGAGAAGCAGGCTCCATGCACTGGGAGCCCGACGTGGGATTTGATCCCGGATCTCCAGGATCGCGCCCTGGGCCAAAGGCAGGCGCCAAACCGTTGCGCCACCCAGGGATCCCCTAAAAAATTTTTTATTGGAGTTCGATTTGCCAACATATAGCATAACACCCAGCGCTCATCCCATCAAGTGCCCCCCTCAGTGCCCGTCACCCAGTCACCGCATCCCCCTACCCACCTCCCCTTCCACTACCCCTTGTTCATTTCCCAGAGTTAGGAGTCTCTCATGGTCTGTCACCTTCATTGATATTTCCCACTCATTTTCTCTCCTTTCCCCTTTATTCCCTTTCACTATTTTTTTGTATTCCCCCAATGAATGTGACTATATAATGTTCATCCTTCTCTAATTGACTTACTTCACTCAGCATAATACCCTCCAGTTCCATCCACGTTGAAGCAAATGGTGGGTATTTGTCGTTTCTAATGGCTGAGGAATATTCCATTGTATACATAAACCACATCTTCTTTATCCATTCATCTTTCGATGGACACCGAGGCTCCTTCCACAGTTTGGCTACTGTGGACATTGCTGCTATAAACGTTGGGGTGCAGGTGTCCTGCCGTTTCACTGCATCTGTATCTTTGGGGTCAATCCCCAGCAGTGCAATTGCTGGGTCATAGGGCAGATCTATTTTTAACTCTTTGAGGAACCTCCACACAGTTTTCCAGAGTGGCTGCACCAGTTCACATTCCCACCAACAGTGCAAGAGGGTTCCCCTCTCTCCACATCCTCTCCAACATTTGTGGTTTCCTGTCTCAACAAAGGCTTCTTGAGCACCTATTGTGTGGGATGAGTGTTAAAAAAGATTGTAACGACATTTATCAGCCACTTATCATGTGCCAGGCGCTGTGCTAGGTGTATTCCATACATAATCTTTTCATGTTTCACAACACTATATAATCTTCTTTTCTCATATGGGAAAATTTTGGCTTAAAAACATTAATAGCCTATAAAGTCAAACAGTCGGTAACAAGATAGGGAAAGAATTCAAACTATATCTCTGTGATACAAAATCTATGTTAAGAACTGAAACTCCATCACTCTTCCTTCAAACCTGCATAATCTTTAGCTTACTGTATCTCTGACCAATTAATTGCTCAGGAGTTAAATTTTCCATCTGACTTGGTGCATTGTTGCAGGCTATAATTTATTTTAAAAGATGTTTTTCTACATCGTCATTTTAACTTTATATTTTACCTGCCCAATGCAGCAGAAAGGACATAAAGACATTAGCTTTTTAAAAAGATTGACAGATTCCCAACTGTATTCTTAAAACCCAGGATTTTTAAATCCTGTAATTGTAACAATGGTCTGAGATCAATAGGAAACTTTTTATCTGCATCTTCGCTTCACCAGAAAAAAATTCTGAACTTTCTTCAACTTCTAGGATTCAAGTAAAACTTCTGCCAAGCAATAACTGGGAAAGCAAAGGAACTGTCAATTAGCGAGGTGTCTATCTCTCAGTGGGAAATGCGCGTGCCTACACAGGGATGTAGCTGTCGGCATGTGCGTGCACACAACCACACACATGTACACACACTCTGCCCTCTGCTTCTCACTCCCTCACTCAGCTTCCTCTACCACAAGATCCTTCCCTCCTGCTTTTTAATTCAGGGAAAGCTTTCTAAATGACGTCCCCACAGCAGAACACTGCCAAGGTTAACCAATAGATGCTATTACTCCCCATTATCTTCACAAAGCCAGCAGTCAGTGACACTGAGTCTCTTTTTCCTTCTCAAACATCCCTTACACAATTATTTGTAAGCATTTTCCATAGTACTTCCTATAAGGTAGAGACTGAGCTCCTGAAAATGATCAGCAGATAGTCAGTCCTTAGAGCTGTGGTTATTAACTGTGTCTCTTACTTTTGTTCAAATCATAGTAGGGTAATATTTTCAAAGCAGGAGAAGATTTTGTCCAACACTCTTATCTTGCAGATGAAGAAGCTATGGCTCATTATAGCCTAGAGAGGTAAAATGCCAGGAATAGTCAAGATCGCACAAGTGAAGCTGCTGGAATTAGAATCCGGTACTGCAGGGAGAGCTAACATATTCAGCAGTCCCCTCCTCCACACGGGGTCGTGCCTGTGGCATACCACCCACAAACACTGAAATGCCATCTTTACTACTAATACACAGGTCTACAGCCTGACTCTTTAGCATTAGCTCTTTTATCAGACAACCAACTGGCAGCTACTTGAGCAAATGAATTCTGTGTCTCATTTTGTAAAATGATTTTATCCTTCCTTTATTATTCTATGATGGATATTCTTGCACATTCATATTACTCTGGTGTGATACACTCATGCTGTTTTGTGAAAAAAAATCCATACTTTAGAATAGACTATTATTGTACAATCTTGATATAACCAGTGTCACCTCATATAATGAATGAGTTAATAAAGTGCACAAAATGATTGCTTCTCTTCCCCGTTTTCTGTATATCATAGTTGAGGCTGCTACAAATACATATGGTACAATAATTATTATTGTATTCTATTGTCAAAATGTATCGAAGGTTTATCAACTACTGATGAGCAAATCTCAATGGGGTTGGAGTTGCAAACTCTTTAGACAAAAAAAAAAAAATCTCAGTACAGTAGACTTCTCATAAAATCCTTAGGGTTCCTTAGTCTCCACTGAGAGAAGAATTCTGTGATAACATTTTTCTTTCTATTTCTGGCATATACGATTAAGATCATTGCCTAGACTGAGTTATTAGCTTAAACTCTATTCTCTCCAAATCCTCATTGTTAAAATTTGTGTTTCAGTCAACAATCCTAACACTGCTTTGTAGTCTTTATTCTTTCAGGAGAAAACTATTTTTGATACACAGTCTGGTATTTTTCTGTCATATATCTTAGCTTTTTAGGGCCTAAGTTTCACACCTGGAACAAAATTTTTCCTTCCATCTTTTAATATTGTGTTTCTTAAATCAAATGAAGGGTGATTTATGTAATTTTTCACCGACCATTAATCCATGTTCAAATAGAAACATTTTCTTAACTAATTAGCATATACACAGCAGGAATGGGAAATCACCTTCTTAAGAGTTGAATCCATGTAAGCCTAGATTTATCTAGCTCCTGGGTCAAATATCAAACAGTAATGTTGCCATGTATGCCTAATGTTGTAAAAATGCAACATCATAATACATTCCTAATAAGAAAATCATAAAATATCATAAACTGGATATGTTGCCCAACTATTTTCTCTCATCTTTGGTATTCATTCTTTCTTGGTCCTTCTCAGTCTCTTTTCGGTGCTCCTTCCCATTTCTTAACAAATACTTATAGTCCAGACACTATGGCAAGCACTAGAAATACAAGGGTAAATAAGTTAAAGTGCATTTCCCCACTTCCGTCATTTCTCAATATGCCATTCCTTGATGTCATTTCTCTCTCCCATACACACACACACACACAAGTCTCTCATACACACATAAACACACACAATTCTCTCAAACTCAGCTGAGGGTCTGTTCTCTAAAAAGGTAACTGCCATAATTGCCTCAAGGGAACTCAGCCACACACCTGGGAATTCAGCACATTCCTTGCTAACTCAATCTGAAGAGATACTCTGTGGTCTGGCTGTAATTCCTGGTCAATACTCTGCCTGTGAAGTCCCCTGAAGCACACAGGACTTTAATTCTTGCCTTGCCAAGCCATCTAGATAAATTCACCCTCCAGCACTACTTTCAGCATCCCTCAAAGGAATGGCATGGAAAATTATGTGCTGTTCCACTCTTCTCTCCATGGGAGGGAAATTTTGAGGTAGTCAAGCCCTATCTTTGCCCACACAAACAAATTCTGAGTCTTCTATTGTTCTCACATGCCTCAGAGTCTTCCCAGAATCCCAAACAAGACCTCTCTGCTTTTGATTTTTCTCTTAGCTCTGTTGAGGTTTCTACCTTAATGTTATCTTCCCATCTATGGTGTCCCAGGTCTTGGAAGGACCTAAGCATGTTGCATCTCCAGTCTCATTCCCACAAAAATCTCTCCCTTGCTCAAGGCTCTAACTTTCAGCCTTAGAAACTCTCCATTCTCATAGCAGTGAGAACTCCTTTTATACCACATCTTGAATTGTAGGCATCTAAAGCTTAAAATAAATCCTATGCTCAGATTTGCTCCAATCTGGATTCATTACTCTATAGAGAGGCCTCCTGTTCAGCTGGGCTTTCACTTCATGATTCTCCTGTATAAGATTTCCCTTATGATTTTTAAAAAATTTTTCTACCACTGTGCTAAAACAGCTTTTAGTATATTTCTTAGAGAATTTGTTTCTGAGAATTTGCAGGTTTGAAAATTTTTTTGTTCCAACTCTCACATCTGTTAGTTTCTTTCTTTTTATATAGGAAGAAAATTCTTTCCCTTCCATACATCTCAAAGAATTGCTCCATCATCTTCTAGCTTAAAGTGTTGCCAACGAGAAATCAAATAATATTCTCCTTTACCCTTTATGTTACTTATTGTTTTTGTCTCTCTGTGTGAGCTTCTAAGTTCTTTTCTTTATCTCTCCGTGTGTTAAAGGCTATAGTTGCTCTTTAATTAAATACAGTCTTCTGTTCTCCTTTAGTAGTAGGAGCTCTAAGACTTAATGAGGCACAGGGGCCCCCAAACTACAAACTGTTGTTCCCAGCTTCCCTTTGTAGGCGAGATGACCATGTGTGCAACTTTGGCCCAATCGGATGTGAGCAGAAATTATATACGGCTCCTAGAGTGGGCCCTGAAAAAAAGGGAGGGAAATGGCCTTATGTTCTCGTTCTCTTTTTCCTGATAGCTGTAAAGAGATGTAATGGTGAGAGCTAAGGTAGCCATCCAACCAACCGAGGAAGCCACATTTTAAGGATGGCAAGAGAAAAGGTAAAAGGAACTTGGGTTCTCAATACCATGAAGCAGCCACGCTGCTTGTGTTTGGATTAATATTTGAGAGAAACAAACAAATTTCCATCTTATTTCAGCCACTATTGTTTTGGCCTTCGCAGCAAAAGACAACACTGTGTGCTAAGTAATATCTTTGCCCTCATAAATTTATTCATGGTCATTGTTATGAGCACTTGGTAGTCTCTCTGAACATGGAGACCTTTCTTTAACAATAGCGTAGTCTATTTTTGTATAATTTCTTTGATAATTTCTCTGCCCCCCCCCATTTTCTGTTTCTCTCTCTCTGACTAGTTGTTAGATCTCCATAATTGGTCTTACTATTTTCTTAGTTATTTCCATCCCCTCCTTGTTTCCCATCTCTTATCTTTTTGTTCTAATTGCAGGAAGATGTACTCAACTTTACAGACTACTGAATTCCTTTTTTAAATGTATTTCTAAAGCCTCCTTCCTTTTATTGCTTTTTTTATTTTTAGAATCCTGTTTAGCTTCATAGATAGAATATCTTTGGTTCTTAGACTCTTACGGCAGAGTTTTTTTTTTTAAGTATTTTCTGCTTCCTTTATGATTTTGCTCCTAAGAGTTCCATTTTACAGATTATTTTGGTTTTTCCTCTTTCATGTCAGAGACTTTCCTCTATTAGCTGTTAACCTTACCTGTCTATTTATATGTTTAAGAGTAAGATATTTAAAACACTCATGGGAAATTCTATGTGTTAAGGCAGGCCTTGTTAAGCGTTGAACCTTGAGTGACAAGCTAAATTTTTTGTGGGAGATTCCACCAATGTCAAAATTTAAACATTATTTTTTATTCTTTTACAGCCATTCTGCTTTTTCAGAGTAAAGTTCTCCAGACTTTTACCTGGAGATAGGAGGTGGAGGGGGTGTCCTTCTAATTCTCTGCATTCTAGAAGATAAGAGAATGAGAGATGCAGAAAGAGAGAGAAAGGAGAGAGAGAAAGGAAGCGCTTGTGCAAGGACAAGCACATTAGAGCACAGTGATAAACTGGCTACCCTACCTTTTAATATGCAGTCAATCTTTCATCCTATTTTCATCACTTAACCTGCCCCTACCCCTAACTGGGTCTGGAGTACCTAAAATCAGACACCTTCTAATCCAATTTCAAAAGAAGTTGAACCTCTAGTCATGAGTAAAAGTTAGAATTAGCCTGGGGGGGGGGGCGGTGGAAAGTAAGAATCAGGGTCACTGAGGAGGGTCATGTTGGGAAGATGACCCAGGGAGCCTAACTGTTCCATATGCAGACCCTTTGTATTCATTGCCATGCCTCTTTCTTTTTTTTTTTTTTTTTTTTTTAAAGGATTTTATTTATTTATATTTTTTTTTTTTTAATTAACTTTTATTAGTGTCATGCCTCTTTCATGTCTCTCAAAGTGGCTGGTGCCTCCTTTCTGGAGTTCTGCAGAGCAAATTTAATCCCCTTTCTGCAGTATCCTCTGCTGCATCTTGCCCAAATCAGCTTCAGCCCTCAATCTTCTATCTTCCCAAAAATTCATTGCCTACTGTTGCCTTCTCTTCTGTTTCTGTTTTTCATGTGTTTGTGTGCTTTACTTATTTATTTATATATTTTAAATAATTACTTTATTGTTCAAGCTTCTGAGTTAGAACCTAGAGAAATGTGTACTTAATGATCCAGATGACCTGGCACACACTTATCTTTGAGCATCACATGTTGCATCTATGATATATTTGCAAATGGCAAATTCACCTTATTGTGATAATTGCTCCCTAGCATCAAATACAGTCCTTTACCAAGTGTCAATACAGACTTAAAATATATAAATAGGTGATTCGGGTCTTTTTTTTTTTTTTTCATTTTAGCTGATCTTTCTAGAAAGTACAAATTCTATTTATAGAACAAGCTATAGCTGTTTACCTAAAAAGAAAACAGGCTCTTTTTTCCTCCATCAAAACAAATTTCGCATATATGACTTCACAAATTTACTTACAAGTGAAGATAATGTTGGCCAAAGAATCACACTAAGACTGATCCTAAACAACTTATTTCCCTAGAAAACTTCCTGTTAAATTAGCTCTGTTTCTCTAGATCAAGCCCCTTGGCTAATGAGAGAATGTCCTTGGTAGCTACTCTTTTAAAGGATCTCTAAGATGTAAATGAATCCACTGGAGCCTCCAGAACAAGGCACACCTGGTCTTTCAGTTAAACTGTGGTCCTGAACCTCAAGTTACTACTCAAAGAAGTTAATAAAAACGTATCTGCCTCTCTGGAATGCCGGCTACAATGAAAATCTCATATGGTCTTCCAAAGGACAGATCTTGTCTTTGCTGAGTGTCATAACAGGAAATTTACATTCTCTGCTGAGCAGAAATTAGTCCTAGAAAATGACACCATGGGTTTAACAGTTACACAATGTTGGAAAGCCGCTGACATTTAATTTCTGTTAGTGTTCAAGCCCTACAAACTTTGTATCATAAGCCACTGAAAGCTTCTCCCTCATTTTATACATTGCCATAATTCAGAAAAATCTGCCTTTGGGTCTTTTCTGAAGCATTCTGTTGTTTTTGGTTGGTTGGTTGGCTTGGTTCAGTTTTTTTTTTTTTTAATCTTCTTTCAAACAACATGCTGTAGGTTTCCATATGCTTACTCACTGGCTATTATTTTACCTATCGTTCTTTTCTTAATTATTCAATTATATTTATTTTAGTTGTACATATCCTGAATCCCATTCCAGGTCACACACTCAGCTGGTTTTCATCAGAATGTGGAGTTATGTAAGTTTGCCTGTCCTGATCCTTTCCGTTCCAGAAATCACGACTTTCTCCGCTCCTCTTTTCTAACCTTCCTCCCTCAAATTGCCTTCTGACTTCCTTAGAGTTCAGTCAGCTTTTCATTCCAGTTGGAAAAGTTTCAGGATTATTACTCAGATACTTGGTTGAAAGTTTCACTCCTGAGAAAGAGATTTTTTCCCCGTCTCTACATTGTGACAGGAAATAGAACACTGAGCCTGTCCAAGGCAGGAACAACACTGGAACTAGGCCCAGGGCCACAATCGTTATGTCACTTCTGATGAAGCTCAGCCTACCATAATTTAGGCACTTTTGTAGCACACACAGATTCCAGAGTCTACCCTAGACCTGAAAATCATTTATGGTCTACTCAGTTTGCCCTGATGATGTCAATGCCCTAGTCTTCGAATCTTCAAAAATAGCTCTAGATGACAAAAACGCACCATTGCATGTCTGCAAACCCCAGGCATGTTAGATTTCAAATATGTAAGTCAAATATGACAAGTTCTCCAGGTTGGCCAATGAGACTAATGAGGTAAAAATAGCAAAGAGATTAAGCACAAGGGGAGATAGGGTTTTTTTGTGTTTTGTTTTTGTTTTTGTTTTTTTTAGCTCATTAAAGTCCCATGCCGCTATCCTGTTACCAAATTATGAATAGGTTATCAGACATGGCAAGATGCATCTTAAAGCTCTCACACTCTAGATTCAGGTGTGTCTGAATTTGTTACCCAACTGTGCCTCTGAGGAATTGTATAACATGAAATGAGTTATTTAATGTCTCTAAATAGCCATCTCTCATCTGCAAGTCCCAGTAATAATAGCCACTTGGAAACTGATTTTGAGAAGTCACTGAAAAAAAAATGCATTAATGACAAAATATGCAAAGCAGATAGCCCAATGCAACATCAATACCAATAGGTACATTAAAAAAAAAATACCAATAGGTACTTATGACATTAACATCATAAACACAGCATCATCGTCTCCTTTGATTTTGGGAGGTTGCCAAAAATCATTCTACATGTCAGTGAAAACAAAACAAAACAAAATCGCCAAAGTCAGGCCTTAGAAGAGAGAATATTGTATGCTGACACTGACTTATCACTTTATTTGTATCACTACAACCATATTTATTCTTTAAAATGTTGTGTAATAATTATGAAGATATGGAGCAGAAGCCAAACATGTCTGATTTTATTAGAAAGAAATATAGCGGCTTTTATAGGAGTTAGAGACTACTAATTCTGTCACCTGCCAGAATTAAAATTCTCCCTCCTTCACATTTAACCCTGGCAATGGTAAAGATACACGAATCAAAACAATATTGGGCAGCGCGGGTGGCTGGGCGGTTTAGCGCCGCCTTCAGCCCAAGGTGTGATCCTGGAGACCCGGGATCAAGTCCCACGTCGGGCTCCCTGCATGGAGCCTGCTTCTCCCTCTGCCTGTGTCTCTGCCTCTCTCTCTCTCTCTCTCTGTGCCTCTCATAAATAAATAAATAAAATCTTAAAAAAAATTTGACAGTATCTTAATTTCAGAGATAAATGTTAATCAGTATATCCTCACTCAAATTAGGTTCTTCATTCTTCACTGACTATCCCATATTCTATTTAATATGTCAACTTTTTAGCTAGGGAGGATTTCTGATGCTCTGGATATATATATATTTATATATATATAATAAAGATTTCATATTATTAAACATATAATTCAAATATCAGTTTCAGAAAATGTAATGAGTCTGGCTAATCTGTTTTTCAGCCTTCTTTAGGACTGAAAATGTGGTTCTTACTCATAATGTGTGTAAAAATATCCTGGCATGCTTGTTAAAAATATGTTTTCTGGCCTGACCCCAGAAATTTTGATTCGATATATCTGGGATAGGGCCAGAAAAGGGCATTTTAATAGATGTCCCAGGTGATCCCCATGGGGGTATGTCTCAAAGCTCACTTGGAGAAACACAGCACTAAGGGAACAATTGATAATATTGTGCTTCCATTTCATATCAAACCCTCAATAACATTACAAAACTGATTGCAGATTCCTTAAAATATCACATCTTCTCCCTACATACTCTTTTACAGCTGAGGAAATTGTGCCAACCTATGCACAAATATGCCTTTCTATTTTTCTCCATTTTAATAGCAAGCTTGCCCAATCTTACTCTAATATTCTAGAAAATAAAATTCCTAAGAACACTGAGGCTACAGACGAGATAAATCAAGGTATGTCCTGTTTTGTCTTTTACACAAGTCTTTATTTTTCGAAGGGATATACTCTGGGTTATTTGAATACTGAGTTCTCAGACACATTAGTGTGTATTCACTTAATACTACTTGCTATAGAGTCTACTGGGACAGACATAATTAAAGTTAGAGTGGCAAGGCCACAACCAATTAAATATCAATCAGAAATGAAAATAAAGCAGCTCAAAAATTAGAATGTAAATTCAATGTAAATATATTCATTCATTCTTTGTATTAGCTACTATTTATTAAGCACCCACTATATGCCAAGAGATCATGTTTCAATTTATTTTAAAAAGACATCTATTGTATAAAGCAAAATATATCCACATGGGATAACAGAGTGACATTTACAGGCTCTTTGGGGTATATTTAAATGTATGTCTGATCTTCAAGAGCAGGTCTTTGAACACAAAGAAAAGCAATGGTGCTGAATTAAAATAATCACAAAAATTATCACTAAAACCTCCACAAAATCTGCCCACCAATTTTTTCCAACCTTCCATATTCTTATTTTTAACTTCCAAAGCATGTAGCCCATAGCATTAGTTACTGTTACTTATTTTGAAGTTGACTAAATTCAGTGTTATAGTAAGTCTATATAAAGGGACAGGCTACGTGTCCTTGACATTCTTCAATATTCCTCACCAACACTCAAACAAACAGGATTTATCTTTGAAACAAAATTAACAGTATTTTTTAAAACACTGCTGAGATATCTGGGGAGGAAGAATTTTTGAAATTGTATTGTTTAATGGCTGTCTGCACAGACTATTACTGCATAATGTATGACCCTGGGCAAGTCATACAACTACTCTGAACTACAGTGTCTTCATGTGTTAAACAAGGAAAATAACATCTCATTGCAAGATTAGTGTGTAAGAATTCACAGAGGTAATGTATGTAAAATAGCCAAGTATAGAATCTGGCAAGAATAAGTGATCAATAATTAGAAGCTGGATGATCAGAAAATGAGGCTGATGCACTGAATTCGTCTCTATTTGTTTCCTATTTGTGCCTTTTATCTCTTCTACTAGATTGTAAATTATCTGAGAGCAGGAATGATATCAGCTTTTTTTTTTATCTCTAGTAATCTGGTACAGTATTAAGTAAATAATATCTACTGTATGAATTCATATTCATTCAATTGACAGGAGTGTAATTGTTTTTTCTCTTACTAAAAGTGTGAGCCATATCTTACCAAAGAACACAACTTGAAGTGTCTCAAGCTTTGGAACAAATACCTCCTGAAGAAAGCGAAGCACTACAATGATGGCAATAATAGCAAATTGCATTGTGGTGCTCTCTATGAGCCAAATGCCGTTAAAAGCACTTTGCATGTATTAACTCATGTAATCCTTTCAACGATCATACAAGGAAAGTAGCATCATTATCCCTGTTTAATGAGTGAGGACCTGGGAATGTGGAATGTGAGAGGCTAAGTGACTTCTCAAGGTCACCCAACTAGTAGTGACAGAAGCAGGACATGAAAACCAGAGTGCTGGGTGCCAAGTCTGTGCACTTAACTGCTATTCTGTACTTCGACTATGGTAGAGTAAGAAAAAGAAAAGAAAAGAAAAAAAGCTGGGGGAGGAGAAAGATTTTTGGTCTGAGGTACAGGAAAAGACAGCTTTAAATCTAATAAAATGGAATGTTGACCCTTACGTTCATCACTTCCTTTGCAAATCTCAGGATAGCAAAATGATTGTGAGCGTGTTCACTTCCTCCCTGAGGAACAGGTCCGTGCAGAAAGGTACCTTAATTAATACTCATCATGCAGTTCAGGCAAAGAGACACATATATATATCACTACGGAAGAAAGCATTCTGCTGCATTTGGAACCACTTGAAAATCAGTGATGCCAAATTTAACAGCAAGTTCCAAACTTAGTGAGCTTGGAGTTCCCTTGCCTCTAGCAACATACACGTTCTAGTCTGCCATAGAGTTTGGGGGCGGGAGCTCTTAGTTTATTATTGGTTATTGTTTTATCTTTCTTTCCCTGCAGTTTTTATAGACGTAGGACCAGAACTCCTCTCAAATGTCAATATATTTCCAACTTTGCAAAGTCTTCAAAAGATGTGGAAAGAGAATGCTCACTATTTACCTAATGGTGATCTCAATACCAGTTTTAGCAGGGGTCGGGAAACTTTCTCTATAAAGGGTCAGATAGAAAATAGTTTAGGCTTTGTCTGCCAGAGTCTCAGCTAGAGCTACTCAAGTCTGCTTTTGAAGTGTCAAAGCTGCCATAGACAATGCATAGGTGAATCGGTGAGGCTATATTCCAATAAAACTTGAACTTAAGCAGCAGATGAAATCTGGATCCCAGGCAATAGACCTCAGGCTATAAACCTTGGTCCCAAACCGTAGCCTGGAATCCTGGGTTTATAGCAGTCCATAATCTTACAGGACTAATTGTTTTTGCATCATTGCAATTTGCTTTATGTCACTTTATCCCAACATAAATTATTTTATTTAGTTCTCCCAGGAACTCTTAGAGGTGAAAGAAAAGGCGGTTTGGGCAGATCAAGTGCACAAGAGTTAAACATATTGTAAGTTATGGAGAAGTTACAAAGCAAAAAATCAAACCCAAGTGGTTTGTTTATAAGCCACTTTTGTTCTGCGTCTCACTCTGCTTGATATACAAGGCCAAAGCTCTTCTGGAAACTTAAAAAAAATTTTTTTAAAATATTTTTCCATATAAATGGGTTGTAATCAGAGATAACTCATTTCAGTAACAGTAACTTTAAGAGAATGGACGACTGGGGATCCCTGGGTGGCTCAGCGGTTTGGTGCCTGCCTTTGGCCCAGGACGTGATCCTGGAGTCCCGGGATTGAGTCCCACATCAGGCTCCTTGCATGGAGCCTGCTCTCCCTCCTCCTGTGTCTCTGCCTCTCTCTCTCTCTCTATGTCTATCATAAGTAAATAAATAAATATTTAAAAAAAAAAAGAGAGAGAGAATGGACGACTGAATTATTGGCCAAAATGCTTAGAATACAGAGCACTGAGCTGGCCTTTAACATTATGTCATACGAACAGAAAAGGTGGCTGGAGAATACATGCCAGTCTGATACTTCAAAACAGTAAGGATATAATTAAGAGCGAGGCTAGGGGCAAGGTCCAATTCTGTCAGTTTTATATTTAATTAATCTGTGTCTTAGCATTAGGAAATTAAATCCCAACTACTATGTTTATAAGACAATTCTCTTATGACATTCTGACTTTTTAAGCTGCAGTGTCATATACTGCTAATCTCAAGGTTATGATGTATGTTTTGTTTGTTGTGGTAAAGTATATTTATTCATTATACAGTTGATACATGATACTAAGTTTTGTTTATTCATAGGCTTTAGACTATTTAATCATCTGACTATGACAATGAAGAAAAATGCCTTTCTCCTTGCATCGTTGCGCAAATAAAAATTATAATTGTAACAAAATCTCTTTTAAAACAATACAGAACCTTGCCATTTTCTCATACTCTCCCTATTTTCTCTTATTCCAATATTTGATCTCTACTGAGAATATCCAGAGTTGGTCACCTTTGAAAAATATATCAGCTCTAAAAATCTAGACTTGCAAAAAAAAATTTTTTAAATGGTGGGTGGAATGCAACAATATCCTGGAAACTTCACTTAAATACCTGTGTATGGAGAGGATAATATCCCCTAGGGGTAAAGTTTTGTTTTATTTGTTTTTTATCTAAAAACTCTATAAAGGGAAATGTTGCAGTTTCATATCCAATAGTAATTAGAAACCATGGTTTGAGTTTTCTACTTGGAACATCATACAACACTTCCAGAATAGTGAATTAACCACAGTTTTATTATTCTTCAAAAAAAAAAAAAACTATTAGAAAATGTTCTATCAACTTGATGAAAAGGGAAATGCATAATAGGTCATTAAGCAGAAAAAGGAATAAAAGGAAATGGGTTGTTTTTAATTAACACAGTGGTGCTATGCAGAGTGGTCATCATTAGAAAGGATAGAAATGGTGTCATACTTGGTGTGAGAGCTTCATAATTTGGATCCAAATTAGCATAGGGACAAGATGGAGAGAAGACAAATATTGCTCTTACGTGGGCAGAAATTCTATATCCCAGCAAGTTGCTGATGCTGTACCATTAGACTTCAACCGTCCTAAATTGAACCTCTGGTGATAACTACACTCTAAAAGGTAACTCCTACCCAACCAAAACTTAAAAATAACTACAGGGTACCTGAGTGGCTTAGTCGGTTGAGTGTCCTGCTCTTGATTTCAGCTCAGGTCATGATCTCAGGGTCCTGAGATGAGCCCCCCATTGGGCTCCATGCTCAGCGGGAAGTCAGCTTCCCGTTTCCCTCTCCCTCTGCCCCTCTCCCCATTCATGCTCTCTTGCTAGCTCGCTCTCTTTCTCTCTCTCTAAAATAAGTAAATATATCTTTTAAAAATATAACTCCAAGTGTATTAGTCAGGGTACTCCAGAAAAATGAAATCAATAGGATGTGCATATGTGTGAATGTGTGCATGTGTATAAAAATATACGTGGAAATTACATATTGGCTCACTTGATTATGGAAGCTGGCAAGCGCCAAGTCTACAGCGTGTGCCAGTAGCCTAGAGACCCAGGAAAGCCAGTGGTGCAGTTCCAGTCCAAAGCTAGGCACAGACCTAGGAGAGCCCATGTTCAGATCCAGTCTCAAGGGCTATCTGCTGAAGAATTTTCTTTTGCTCAGGGAGGCCAGTCCCTTGTTCTATTCAGGCTTTTAACTGGTTGAATGACTGCCGTCCACATTATGGAGGGCAATTGGCTTCCTACAAAGTTCACTGATTCAAATGTTAATCTGATCCAAAAACACCCTCCAAGTTGACACATAAAATTAACTACCACACCAAGGATACCAAACTTGAGGGCAGGAATGCAGTAGATACAGAATTAGTTGCAGATCCCAGAGATAAAATGTACTAGCTGTCTGACCTTAGGCAAGGCATCCAGTCTCCCTGAAACCCAGTTTCCTCATTAGTGCCTACTTCAGAGAATGGCTGTGAAAGTTAAATGAGAAAATAAGGATAAATGCACTCAAACAGTTCTGAGCTACCAATAGGGCTTTTTAACTATAATTTAAAATTACTATTATTAGAATTACTGAAGGAATCCTGACTCACTACCCATTAAGTAAATAAAGCATATTCGTACTGAGACTGATCAGCTTTACATTTAAATACACTGCCCAGGCCTTGGAGGGAGGAAGGAACATGGGACTAGGAGGGAAAAGTAGTAATACGTTCTTTTTCTAGATAGATGTACTATGAATTCGCACATCCAGAGACGGTATAATAGCTCACCGGGAACACTGAACTCCTCTACACGCCATCCTAACAAACTTGAAGGAAGTCAAGAGGAGGGCAAGCTGAATGCCTGTGAGGACAGACGGTTACTGCATGAGGACAATTTCAAAGCCATCAGTCTAGAAAAGTGAAGGCTTCGCTGGGAAATGCAACCAAAGTTTACAAAATCAAAGAAACCATAGGGGCATCTGTCTGGGTACCTTAGTCAGTTGAGTGTCTGATTCTTGATTTCAGCTCAGGTCATGATCTTGGGGTCCTAGGACAGCCTTGATTTGGGCTCTGCACTCAGTGGGGAGTCTGCTTGACAGTCTCTGCTTCTGCCCCTCTCCCCACATGCGTGCACTTTCTCTCTGTGCCTCTCTCTCTAAAATAAATAAATAAATTTTTTAAAATCAAGAAAACTATAGATAAAGGCAAACAAGTCCACATCTAGAAGCTCTCCAAGGATCATATAAGAACGATCCATTATCTATATACTTCATATCCAACACGTCAGCAATTCTTGTTGGCCCATGGCCTTTATGGTATTCTCAGAACCCAGCCACTTTTCACCACCTCCACGGTTGACATTCTTGTCTAAGCCTGGTTCTCTCTCACCTGAGTTATTTCAGTAGTCTAATTCATCATTCTACTGCCAATCTTGCCTCCTTACAGAATTTTCTCAACGTCGCAAATGAACTGTTTAAAACAAGTCTTTTCTTAAAACTATCAAATGATTTCCCATCTCAAAGCAAAGCCAAAGTCCTTTAAGTGGCCACCTCGAAGCTGCCTAGTCAGGCCCCCAGGTACCTTCCACTTCCTCTACTGCATGCAGCCTCCTTACTTTTCCTGGAAAATACCAGGCCTGCTTCTTCACCAGGCCCTTGGCACCTCCTCTTCCCTCAACCTGGAACATTCTTCCCCCAGATGCGATATGACTTACTCCTCACTTTCTCTGGGGCTTTACTCAAAGGCCACCTTTTCAATGAGGCCTTATCTGACCACCCAATTTAGACCCATCATTTCTTTCTCCCCATACCCCAAATGCCAGCTTCTCTGCTTTCCTTGCCCCTTGCCCCATAGCTCACTTATCTCCACTTAATGTTTTTATCACGATGATCTTTCCTTTGAAATATAAGTCCAAGGAGGGAAGAGATTTTTATCTGGTCGCCTCAGTGCCTGGCATAATGAACTTGATACAGAGCAGGTGCTTCATAAATATTTGTTAAATAGATTAATGAATAGTTTCTGGTAATGGTATGGAGCTCTGGAAGAAAAAAAATATACACACAAACAACAACAGTGCTCATGAATTCTTGGATGATTAATCCTCAGAGGGTTCTATTTGGCCATCAAGCTTCCTGTCACGCAAAGCCACCATGGCCTCCAGGAAATACTACTTCGTGCCATTCCAAGATACAAAATACAAAGCCGAACAGGCCGCCTCATTGATTCAGTACAGCAAGTTCTGTGTTCTACTCTGACATCTAATATTACCAGCGTTATTCATACTACTGCTTCTGTCCCATTTTTATCTACATTTTGAAAGGTGGCATTTAAAATGCTAGGTCCTTTTACATCTATTCTCCTCCCTCTCCAAAAAGTAATCATGGGATAAGCACTCGATGGCATGAAAACAAGCACCGTGGTAAATGTTCAAATGGCAAGGGGGAATGCCAGGAGGTTTCAGATTTCCCGCATCACGCCTATTTTTTGCATAGGAAGAAAAGAGTTTCATAATCCAAATCCATTCCTTTTTGAATGCCTGCTGCCTGTGTAAATACTGCTTAGATAAATGACCCCTTGTCCAATGTATTTGTTTCCCCCACAGTTGTTAACAGTTCTCAGAGCAGTTGCTGCTGCCATCAGTACTAGGGGCTCTCGCAACACTTAACCAGAGTCCTCACACCCTACTTTTGTCTCCCATCCAGATGGCCTTCGTTACAGAGAGAAATTTTGCCAACAGGTGCCTCTTGTGCCTGGAAATGCCATCTGAAATCCAAGGAAGAGATAATCTTCTGTGTGTGTTAGTGGTGTGTGTGGGTTTAATTGTATGCCTGGTTTGAGAAGCCTATACCCTGTTGACATATTTCTTGACACTCCATAGGTTTGCTTCTTGATCTTAGAAAAATCTATCCGAGTCACAGGAAATGCAATCTCCTAATCTTAATTTCACTCATGTAGGGCTAGATGCCACTTGAGGCAATAAATTCCTTCCTGAGTCCACACAAACCAGGTATCCCTACAGTAGAGTTAAAATGGAAAGAACAGGTTACAATAGAAGCTCTTGAATATTCACTAGCTTCTCTAACCAAGTTCATTCCTTCACAGACATCGTCTAAATTGGCAAGCAAAACCTTCCATTTCAAGATTAGTATCTCCCTTCTCTTTCTGGAGTTGGGTTTTCATTAGTTCCATAGGATGGGGTTAGTTGGTCACACCCTGAATCCAACTCCTAATTCTGTAGCTAAAGGACACTGCTTTCACCACGGGCTAAACAACTGTTTTGCTGTGGACAAAAACACACTGACACTCAGCTCATCGATCTTGGGAGAAATTACTGAGATGATAGGGGAATGTGGTCCTGACAAGAAATGATTTTAGGGCTTCAAATGATGCAAAATTCTTTCTGTGGCACACATTAGCGATAATCAGGGAGCGTTGCTATGGTTCAGTAGAAGCCAGTACTGAACCTCACAGAACTCTTTCAACCTCTCCTCTCTCACTGTGTAAATGTGAAAGTAACAATAAATCTTGTTGACAATTACTTCCACGTCTATTGGCAGGAAGTCAGCAGCAGTTTGAAGAGTATTGTGAGCAATATGTGCAGTGGAGCCAACACCCATTAACTATCTCCCTAGTTTCTCCTGTGACTTATAGAACATGTTATTTTTCCCCAGTGAGCAACGCTTCCAAATGTTGAATTAGTAATATTAGCACCAAATACCACTAATTTGTCAGCTAAGCTGTGTTTTTCCATAGCGCTTGCAGTGGGGTCCGATTACCCCTTTGCAACACAGCTGAGCAAAGACGAAAATCTGAAGACATTTTATTTATATAATTTTGCCAGGCTTTACAAAAACACATTAAAACAGTCACAGAGGTGATTCAGTTACAGCTCAAAATACCCGACTACAAACAGAATCCTGACATTTCAACCTAAGCCTCTGATAAAGGTGGCATTTTGGCAGAACCACGACTATTTTTGAATTTCACAAACTGTTTTTAATTCTTCAAGTCACTTTTGAATGTATAAATATTATGTTCATTCTGGATGGAGAAATAAGTTCTTTCAAATAAGTTCTCTCAAGCTGTCTCAAAGTTTTACGAAGAACTAGGGGCGGATAGCCGAGTGGGTAAAGGAAGGAGGAAGGTTATCTCGAAAACCCCACAAGTGTTTCCATCTGACACCCCTGCCCAGCACAGGAGGCCAAGGCAGGATGCGTGTTCCCAGCTGCGGTGTCAGCTGCTCCGTGGAAGGGGTGGAATGTGCACTAGCCTGCTTGTTTCTAAGAGCACAGATGCTGCCAAAGTTTCAAATTCTAAAGAGTTTTCAGCACCAATTTGGAGTCTGCATGGGTCATCAGAAACTGTTACTCTGAACTTCGTTTAATCAAAATACCCCACCTTAGTTAGGGAATAGCTCTCTCCTGTTTATCTCTGAAAGCTGAAAGGCATACAATTCCCTAACACCCTCACACACATCAGACAAGGGAGTAAGCCGGGGGGGGACAGACTGAGTGGCTAGAAGAGGACCCAGCAATGCAGACTGTCCAGGGACTCAATGAGTCCTCAAAACACCTACAGTGTCTTTCTCACATGATTTTCCAAAGACAAGACAATGTGTGGGAAAGATTCATTACCTAGAGTAATGAGTTTTAAGTTTTTTTTTATTAAGCCCTTTGTCTCCCTATACTATTGAAAAACACCTAAAATTAAGATGATTGTATAACTTATTGTCCAAATTGGAACACTTTAGAGAGTGCTAACAGGTGCTATTATGTATCCCAAGAGGATGGGTGTAAACCAAAGCCACCAGGGAAAACTGAAATTTGTGGTCCCCCTACACACCCAAATAAATGCTTAGGTCTTTGGGGAGGGGAAATATACTTCTTGGATGGTTGGGGATGGGAGGGAAGCTGAATTTTTTGCTCTTTGGGAGAGGACTGAGAAAAGGAAATAGAGTGATCCAAATTTCTCCACACCCACAAGCACTCCTTCTCATCCAGAGTTTAGCACATTACTGGGCTCGTAGTCGGTATCTAATACGTATCTGTTCAGTCCCAATGTTTGCAGATATTAAAATTTACCCATCTGGTGTGTACAATCTCATGAGGGTACCTGCTGCTTTGGACTCCCCAAATCCATTTTCTGGTCATGGAGCACAGCTACTCTGCAGCTTTGGGAACAGATTTGAAATCTGCAGATTTGAGAAATAGGAAGAGAAAAATGCTACGAATACAGGCTTTGGGTCAATATCACACATCCTTACTCTCTACAGGACTTTGGCAAGTGACTTAACCTCTGTGAGTTTTCAGTTTACACTTCTGTAAAGCAGTAATAGTACAGCAACTTTTCAGGGTTCTTAGAAAAATTAAATAACTATGTGCGCTTAATTGTTTAGCACAGGAGCGAGTACTTGGAACTCAGTCAGTAAACAACAGTGGTTGCTAATAATAATGTCATTCGCATTGTAAGTGTCGAGATGAGTGGCCTGAAGTCTCTGCCGTTGCCCTGGATTTCTGCTAGCAGTCTCGGTGTTTCAGTCATACTGTGGTTCACTGTACACAAACTGCAGCTTCAACGTGCAAGACAGTAGTTTCCAAAACAAAGGGCTGCTTTGGTAGAGACCTATTTGCTCTTTTGCTTACTCTTTTACCGTTAAATACAGGTTAACTGGTCAACCATAAGGACTAGTCAGTTTCTTAAAACTTACTTAATAGACTCAAGTCTTGGCAGCAGCCTTCCCCAACTTTTCAAAGTTCCGACATGCATGTAGACATTTGCACGGTCCCCTACTAGCATTTTCCTTTGTACAATATTTCTTTGTCTAATTCCTTAGGAAGTAGCCCCAGAGAGTTTCGGATGATCCATCAGGCTGCGTGTGGAGGAGGGTGGGGAAAGGCCCTGTAGGGGTTCTCCATTCAGAAGGGGAAGGGGAGTGAGCAACTATGAAAAATCTAATACAATTTTGCATGGTATGAGGTTTCCACTGGCTGCTCAGTTCTTTCCCAGATGCTGGAAAGCCAGAGAACCAATAGATCTTCTTTCAGCTGACAGTTCTTCGCACCTTGTAATGCCCTCAGCAAAACTGTTTATAAGTGGTGACAACATCTACAGACAGTTTATTCGTTGTTCTCGCACTTTCCCTTGGAAAAAAAAAAAAGTGGTATGTCCGAACATAAATTTGAAATAGTAGTTCTTTCTTACTTGAGTCAAGTCCCGAGTGATGAAAATTCAAAACAGCAAGGGAAAGTGCATTAATATTAAGGCCCTGGGACAACTGTCCCCAGACCTGAGGGTGGCTTACTTTTTTCATGAAGGCAAACAATATAGCCCTCTTTTTTGTCACATTTCATCAGCGAAATGCATATAATAACATCAATTCATTTGATTTTTATTAATTAATCTTTTTAAAGAGGTAAAGATAAACGTTTTCGAAACAAATACATCAAAAAGAACAGCAACAGGATATTCCTTTCCCAGTCGGCTTCAAACTAAACCTTTAGTTTACTAGCATCTTATAATCCTGGATGATTCTGAAGGAGCAGAGAGTTTTTCAAGGAAAGAATATCACAGAACCCCTACGGGGAGGTCAGGTAGATGCCTCTCACACTGACGTCCCAAGTTGAGTTTCTACAGGGAAGCAATTTGTGTCTTGGGGTGTCATGTCTGTTACAGGATAGACATGGGAACAGCTGAGCTCTGACACAGGCACTTAAGCACCCACAGACCTAAGACTGCACTAGTCTGACAGGGTGGTGAGTTAGAAGGTAGGGCCGGGCCGTAGGTCCTCCCTCAGAGTTGGCCACCACTTACATATTCAACTGGTAACAGTCATTCAACTATCTGAATAATTAGATATGATTTTTCTGTACGTGGATGTTCTACTGTGATCTCTTGTTTTCAAAGATAATCCTTCATAAAAAGAAATTCTTTTTTGTTTGTGAACAATTCTGGCAATATATCTAGAAACAGGAGAAGTATTATACTGAAATATTAACTGCCTCTTTTATTCACACGACTAGCATATATATATATATTTTTTTTTTCCAGCCGCTAGGCTAGAGCATCCAGATGCAAATTTAAATGAGACCTAGGAAGTGTGATCAAGGAAGAAACACTTTAGCTGAGGAGCCAGACGTGTAAGAAACAATCATAACACAGTGTAATAACTACTGCAAAAGACCAGCACAGGGTGCTATGGAGGTATCGAATAAGACATGGCACATTTCATCTGAAAGGAAAATTATGTCCTCGCCTTTAAAGATAAGTCAGAGCTTCTAGAAACAGGAAAGAGGAACTACAGGCCTGAAAAATTAAATGTGGTAATAATATTATCCAATATTTTTAACCCCCAACTGTGTTTCAAGTAATAAAACTTTACAGATGTCTCAACTGATCCTCAAAATAATCCAATGATGTAGATATATTTATGTTATAGGTAAGGAAGCTAAGGTACAGAGAAGTAAACAACTTGACCAAGATCACACAGCTATAAGGTGGTGGAGCACTCAGGAATGCTCAAAAAATCATAACATATTTATGAACTGACCAGGGGTCTGATATAATTTAATACATTATGCATGAGATTAAATAGCAGAGGAAGAAAGTGTCAATCACCTAGGAGAGTGGGGAAGTAAGTATATTAGAAATATATCATAACATTATAATATGGTTTTTTTTTTAAGATTTTATTTATTTATTCATGAGAGACACAGAGAGAGGCAGAGACACAGGCAGAGGGAGAAGCAGGCTCCATACAGGGAGCCCAACGTGGAACTCAATCCTGGGACTCGATCCTGGGTCTCCAGGATCACGCCCTGGGCTGAAGGCAGGCACTAAACCTCTGAGTCACCCAGGGATCCCAATTATGGTATTATTTACCAGTAGCACTAAAATCCCACTTGAAGTTCTTATGAATCTGAAGTGAAACCATTCTATGTGATGCTGCGTTTGCCTCTAATCTCATTTAGCTCCATGGTTATGGGCATAAAGTAGGCAAAGGTTGTGTAGAATCAAAGTTGTGGTTTTTCTCCAGTGAATACAATAAAACAAGAGCAGAGCAGGGAGTTGAGGAGCCTGGTGTTAGAAAGATCAACTCTGTGCATACCGAAATCATCACAAATGAAGTCATGAAGTTGGAGGTAATACTGGAGAGAGTGGCAGTGAGCTAGGAGTGAAAAGCATCGTGCTAAGGGGGGGGATCACCTAGAGGGAGCACGGAGGATCAGGAGTACACAATCTACCTGGAAGCCAGTGGGGCGAAGGCGTTGGGGGGGAAAAGAGAGCTCCCACTTGAGAGGGATGTAAGGAAAGCCGTCCTTAGAACAAAATCAGATTTCCATGCAAACGAAACTGTGAAGGGAACACTGAGAGATAAAGTTGGGAGCACAGAATTATTTCCCTAACATTGGATTAGAATCACACTGGAAGTGCCAGGAGTTTGCAGGAAGGATGTGAGATACAGGTGAGCTTGTGGGGAGGAGAGTATGGTGGAAAAGGCATGACCTGCACCCTGGGGGCTCTTGAGGTGCTGACATAATCAGGAAAAAAATATAATGGGTTCAAGGCAAACAGTGGTGGAGAAGCTGTGATGGGAAAGGTGGGTTTCTGGGGCCTCCTTCTCTAACCATGAAGACGGAAGGAGAAAGCTGTGGGGGAGAGGGCTCTCTCAGACTCAGGAAAATTTAAATTTACTACAGTATTCCAACCTGTTTTCACTGAGCTTATAATAAAAGAGGAAATCCATCTGAATTGGAAGGCAGAGCAACCCTTTAAGTTCGCTAAGTCCAGAAGAATAACATGAAAAAGATGCCTGCTACTCAAAGCTGAAAATCCCCACATGAAGGGCTCACATCCTGCGGCTGACATCCTGCATCCTCTGCTCTTTATGTTACTTTTAAAGTAGGGACCCCTCCTTATCCTGGATTCTTTGACCACTTCCCTCGCCTTAAAAATAAAGTCAAGATTGTTACAAAATTATTTATTCCATCTGCACTTTTTTTTTCCATTTGCTTTTGTTTTAAATTATCCAAGAGTCAGAGGTTACTCCAACAGTGAGCTAGGAGGACGGAACAGGAAGGATTAATGACGCTTCCTCTAAAGACCAACACATCAGATTCTCATCAGAAAGACAATGGTCTTGGATATTATTAGGCAAAGGGAGAAATGTTAACATGAAGAAAATAAAAAGAAATAATCCAGAAGAAAACAAAAGGTCAAAGAATCGTCCTAACCTTTTTAATGCTTGGGGCCTCTGTCGAGCAGGGAAACATTGAAATAGACATTAGTGTCATCTCTTGCCTCTGCTTGTCCCATTTTGGCTGCTTTATCTCCACCTATAACTTAGAAAGAGCAATTATAAACAAATGGGGCCCAGCATGAGCACCTCGCTGCCAGCCTCTCAGGGTCAACTGTCTCCTCCCCAGTTCCTGCACCAGCAGAGTGATGCATGGCCCCTGGATGTCAGCACCAGGAGGAACCGAGGAGGCAAGGGGCCTGTGATTTAAACTCATGCCTGCCTTTGTCCGCTCCGCCTGGAATTGCATCAGGAAGGGAGCCTGGACAAAGCTTTGCTACTTTAGAATACAGGAATGGATGCGGGATATATGATGAGCATACAGAGTAATTTAAGGGGAAAAAAGCGATGGAAATCATTTCCCATTATAATCCCCGCGAATTGCCTTACATCTCTAATATAGATCGCCTGGGAAATAATTTAAAAGCATTTAAAAATATCTTCCATTTTCTATTATGAGCCTTTGGATTTCCACAGTTTGAAAGAGGGAAGAGACTGTAGCTTAGAAAACTAATTACAAAACATAAAAATGCTCAAGTCTAATGGAACATATCAGATTGGAGGAAGATTCCAGCAATGGCAGGCAGTATTACAAATGTAGCCCGAATGAAAGAGTCACATCTGAAGCAGAGACAGCAGTCCTACCTAAATGTCTTGTTCTCAACATCTTTGTTTTACATTTTCTTTGTTCCTGTTGGCTTACTAATTAGCTGTGATTTTTTTTTAATGCCCCTTACAGTAGGTTAATTTTGTCTAACTCACCAGCAGGGGTTTTTGTAATACATAATTCACAGAGCAATGTCAATGATTAAAATTCTTTCATTAACGCAGCACCTTAAAGATAATAAATATGAAGCATTTAGCTTCCAGTCTATGGGTGCAGAAACCTAATTCTGCATGGAACGAAAATGCATGCTCACATAATTTGGCACTGGAGAACAAAATGAAATCTGTTTTAGGGTATTGCAAACACAAAGTCAAACAAATCAAAGAGCACTTATTTTGAGAACAATAATGTAACGGGGGGTTCATAGAAGGAATTCAAATAATGTACTTGAAGAATAGAAAACATGCAGTCAGAAGTGCTCTTTTCTGGCATCTCTGTGGGTAATGCTATGCCACTGCAAGTGCTCAGCTAAAGAGAGGGTCAAAATGGCTTGGGTTGAAAGTTGTCACTGCTGTGGTCCAAGTTGCTTCGGTCTCCCTGTGTCATTACTCTTCACTCTTCCCAAGATTTTTAACAGGTCTGACTCATCAGGATACAAGAAGAGCAATGCAATAATTAGACATGGGCACCAGATTTCATTTTGAAAAGTTTTAATAACTCTTAGAACATCTGTTCCTCTGAACTCTATCACTTCCTTTCCACCTACACCCAAATGATTCTTATATTTCATTTGCTACGCGCAAGCTCTATTTGCTTCCATGTGTTCATCCTGATACAAAAAGGATAATAATTGCAGATGCCTTGGCAACAGCAGCCAAGAAAACAGAGAATCTGATCACTAAATGTGATTTTGCTTAGAGTCTTTCCCCCTGATGTATTATTTTTTTTCTCTTTCTCTTCTCCAAAGATGAATCAGATCCTTTTTAGTTGGTTATGAGGAAAGGGGAGGCGGGCGGGGGAGGGGGTGTAGATATTTTTTTTTTCGGTAGTAATAACAAGTAGCACTTCTCCAACTCAAAACATTTTCCTGCATTAAATATATCAATTGAGAGTAACTCTACACGGAAACAGCTTTAAGTTCAAAGACATGAAAGCAGAATTAAAAAAAACCACAAAATTGTCACCCAGTCCAAAGGTTATGGCTCAAATTTAACAGGTGGCCCTGACATAATGCATTTTCTACTCTCAGCTATGGTTCTAATAGGTTTGTCTCTGGAACCAAAGTGCAGCATCAGACTAAGCCCTCAATTGGCATTTTGCGTTAGAGACATGGAACCAGGTGAGAGAAGATGGTTCTCCAACATGTCATCCATTCAAGTAAATGGCCTGTCCACTTCAAGAGGGAGGTCAGCACCAGGCCAGGCAGAGGGAATGTTCATGGCTTGTCCCTGCTCTGTAATTTGCCTGTGGCAAATTTCCTAATTTCTATTTTTAGTGTTTGGTTGCTCCCATCGCTCTCATAAGCACAAATAATTGCTCCCATTTTTTAAAAGAAAGAAAGCAGCAAATAGCCCTTTAGTAAGGAGAGCCACTAATTTTAGCTACTAAAATTAATATTGAATACCACTAAGAGAAATTTGCTACTGATCAACACATTAACAGGAAAGTTATAACAAATGGTTCTATTTAAAAAATGATGGTGAGGCAAAGTTAGTTCTTTTAGCTCAGGCAGAGTTTTAAAACTAGAAGTGTTTTAATTTCACACATATAAACCAAAAAGAATTGATTTTTTTTTCCTTGTTTCCACTTATAGATTAAAGTCTGGGTAGCTTGCCAAGCTTGGTCAACCGATTACTGTTAACGATAACAGATGAGGTGGGTGCCGAGGGACTGGTGCCCATAACTATTGGGCAATAGATACATATGATTCAAATAAATCGAGAATTTTATATGGATAGATTGAATCATAACTTGAGCATCTGAATTCATAGTTCTTCAATGCCATATAAAAGATGATGGTAAAAGGCTAAGAGTAAAGCCTTTATGTCAAATCGATCTCCTTCCTCCTACTGAAAAGATTGAGAATTTTCTTCTTCCTAGAGCAGCCATGGCCATGTCTAACCAGATTGGTCTTTTTTTTTTTTTAAGATTTTATTTATTCACTCATAAGAGACACACACACATACAGAGAGAGAGAGAGAGAGAGAGAGAGAGAGGCAGGGACACAGGCAGAGGGAGAAGCAGGCTCCATGCAGGGATCCCGACGTGAGACTTGATCCCGGGTCTCCAGGATCAGGCCCTGGGCTGAAGAGGGTGCTAAACCGCTGAGCCACCTGGGCTGCCCCCCAGATTGGTCTTAATGTCAAAAACTAGGGTGACTATTTGTTAATCAAATACACCTCTGTGTCTGTGCAGTCCACTTCTTTTACCACAGACAACTATATTAACAAGCTCGACCTTGGCTTTGGAAGTTGGGGGTGAGGGAGGAGGCTGTATAGGACTTGCAGGTCATATCCTTTCACCTTCACACCCAGCCTTTCATCCTAGATATTTGTTGAGTTGCTACTTTGATCAAGGAGTTCATGGTAAGGACTTTGGAGTTTGTTTTGAAATGGGAAGGATGTTTTTTTAAATTCCAATATAGTTAACAAACAGTGCTATATTAATTTCAGGTATACAATACAGTGATTCAACAATTCTATACATTACTCATCATGATATTTTTTTGGTTTGTCTTCTGTTATTGTTGTTAGTTTGTTTTGTTTCTTAAATTCCACAAGTGACTATCGACTAAAAGTTCGATATCAATATGATATCGAACTTTTCCTGCCTGACTTATTTCACTTAGCATTATACATTTTAGATCCATTCATCTTGTTGCAAATGGCAAGGTTTCATTCTTTTTTATGACTAAGTAATATTCCACTGTGTGTATTTATATATGTATACACCATATCTTCATTATCCACTCACCAATCAATGGACACTTGGCTGCTTCCATAATTTGGCTATTGTAAATAATGTTGCAAAAACATAGATGCACATATATCTTTTTGAACTAGTGGGAATGAGAATGGTTTTAAATTGAAGAGTGACATGATCTGGCTTTATTTATTTATTTAAGATTTTATTTATTCATTCATGGGAGACACAGAGAGAGAGAGAGACAGAGACACAGGGAGAGGGAGAAGCAGGCTCCATGCAGGGAGCCCGACACAGGACTTGAACCCAGGTCCCCAAGATCAGGCCCTGGGCCGAAGGCTGTACTAAACCACTGAGCCACCTGGGCTGTCCATGATCTGGCTTTAAAAGAACATTCCAGATGCTGTGTTGATAAGAATCTTTGCTGAGGCAAAAAGAACTAAAGAAGACCAGCTAGAAGGCTAATGCAGTAGTCCAGGAGAAAGATGATAATGACGGCATGGGCTGGATGGAAAAGGATATAGATTATGGAAATTAGTCAGATTTGGATATATTATGAAAGTAGAATCAACAGAATTTGCTGATATAAAGATAGGGCTGAGACAGAGTCAAGTTTAGTTGAACATAAACTATTTTGAGAGGGTGTGTGTATGTGTGTGTGTCCAACTGATCTCCAGCATTTATAATAGAGAATACAAATATAATTGCCCCTCCATAATTGTGTGTTGAAAAACTATGGTGCCTCTATCTCCAAAGTTTTGAACAGAGAAACTAGATGAATGAAGTTACTATTTACTGAAGGTCCCCAAGAACAACTACAAAGTCAACGTTGTTTTCTTTGTTAGTGGAAGAATGTAAATCTATAATTCAGTTCTGGACATGTTAAATTTGAAATGCTGACAAGATATTCAACTGGAGAGATCAAGCTGGTATTATATGTCTGGAATGCAGGGAAGAATTAGAATAAATTAGGCTATTTTAGAAATTAGATGGTATTTAAAGCTACAGGGAAGATGAAATCACATAGGTTGTAAACACCATAGAGAACAGAAGTTTAAAGAATGGACCCTAGGTCACTTGAGTATATATGGGTCAGGAAAATGAAGATAAACAAGCACAGAAAGAGCAGCCAATGAAATGGAAGGGGAACCAAAAGTGAGTGGTATCTTTGATACAAAGAAAAAAATGTATTCTGAAAACAGTGGTTACATAGGAGCACCCTGTTGGCAGGCTCCCCGATGAGCAGAAAGCCCAATGAGGGGCTGGATCCCAGGATCCTGGAATAATGACCTGAGCCAAAGGCAGATGTTTAACCAACTGAGGCACCCAGACACCCCACAGGAGATTAATTTAGACCCCTGAGAATGTATTTAAATAAATTTATATACATCTAAAAAATTTTGATGTATAAATCATTAGAAATATATGAAGATTTAGGCAATGTACCTATCAGAATACTAGTATTTGGAATAACAAAATGAATAACTGAATATTATTTGGAACAACAAAATGAATAACTGATGGTCAAACTATAATAGTTAAGTAAATATTAGCTTATCCATGCATTAAGCTTATCCATGTAATAAGATTACATTAATGTAATAAGATTACATTAATCCATGTAATGTATTAATATGCAGCCATTAAAAATGTTTAGTGGGAGGGATATCTGGATGGCTCAGCAGTTGAGCGCCTGCCTTCAGCCCAGGGCGTGATCCTGGAGACCCCGGATCGAGTCCCACATCAGGTTCCCTGCATGGAGGCTGCTTCTCCCTCTCCCTATGTCTCTGCCTGTCTCTCTCTGTATCTCTCATGAATAAATAAATAAAATTTTTAAAATGAAAAATAAATAATAAATAAATAAATAAATATTTAGCGGGAAAAATATTTAGTGAAAAATGACATATTAAGTATCTAATAGCATGAGTTGATATTATATAATCTATCAAATGATATAATATGTGAATAAAAAGCAGGAATTAGAATTCTATGTAAAATAACGAATTCTTTAAAATATATATCTGAGTTCGATGAATATGTGCATAGATGCATGTGTCTGTGTGTTTGTTTGTTTGTTTGTTTGTTTATGGGAGGAAGAGATTGAGGCAAGATGCCAAAATGTTAACAGATTACCTCTATATGATTACTCTCTTCCCTTTAGTATTCTCTCTTCTTCATACTATATTGTGTATCTCCATTTTCCTCAAATCTGAATATTTTGCTTTTAAAACGCAAGCGACATACCCTTTAAATTTTAATAAACAGTAGTTATTATATATACATATATGGCATATATATAAAAAAATTCAGTAATTTTTAGAATGTATTTAATTGTCCTGATATAAGCCAGAGTCATCTATAAATGAAATCAACTGTAGTCAGAACTACGTCACCCATCAATTCTGTTTTTGTATCAACTATCAAAGGATGATGAGGTAGGATATTTATTAGGGGCCACGTCCATGTTCTTTGCTGTGCATTCTTAATCACTATCTTTACTTTTAGGGCCTACAACAATATATTGAATTCCAAAATGTTCATCCATTTTCACTCTTCCAAGTGGACAAATCAGATTCACTTCATAGTTAATAAAAGTGATTTTGCAAAAAATAAATCATGAAACTGCCTAGAAAAAGAAATAACTAAAAATAATCCATTTAGAAACTGAAGACAAATTTTCTGGCAAAATATCTTACATATTGATCCAGTGATACTAACAAATAATGCTGTATTATCAGCTGATTCCAGATTCAAATTAAAGAGAGACCTTATACCTTTAGTTTCATAGTGAAACCTGGTCCCCTAAATTCTCCAAATTTATAACTATTCTAAAAGAACTCACAGAGTATTTTCCTTGTAACAAAGGCTACTACTATAAAATATTAATGGAATCAATTTTAAGCAAATGCATAGCTAGTTTTTTTTCTTTTAGTTTTGTGACTTAATTAGTCTAAAAATGAGGCTGAAAAACAGTAAGAATATTGTTGTTCCCAGATTATTTTATTACACTTAGAACTATATTTTAAGTGTTCTGTTAGATGCTTTTATTTTAAACTTCAGCTACATTTGAATAGAAGAAAGATATAATTAATGAGAATAAATGAATGAGTAGATAGATTACTGCATTTTAAAAACCACTATTATTTTCCACTGAATTCAGATTCAATAGCATGTATTAATCATTTAGCCTCTGTGTTAGATTTCACATGTACATAATTTTCTAAATAAAAGTAATACCTATTTTCTTACATTCTCAATAACACAAAACCTCTCTGTATAAATGACCAAATGAAAACCAAGTATTTTACCTAAGCTTTTTATCTTGATCTATTTAGAAGAGTTTATTCTAATGTAAATAAAAATGCTGTGGTTATTGAAAAGTATAATATAAAAATAACTGTATAAGCCAGAAATAAACCAGATGTCCTTAACATGTCATCAACTCTATGAATTCACCTGCTTTTCTTGAGACATATGCAGAAATATAATCCATTAAATAATTATTTCACTATTATTTTTTGACTCAACAATTTAGAGAACCATGACAGTAATCATTTGTACTATTATTTAAAATATAAGCCAAAGACTAATTATTTCTAAATATATTTTTACCATTACAAAATTAAATTCTTGCTATTTTTGATCAGGAAACATCCAAGAATGACAGAAAATATTAAGAAATGAAGTCACACACAATATCATCCCCCAAATATAACAGTCCTAACATGCAGGTATATTACTTTCTGTTTTATTAATGCATATACTATTTTCAAATTTTAGAATTGGACTCCCCTAGTGATGAAATTAGGCTTTTTTTTTTCCCCCAGTGAAACACTGTAAATAATTCCAGAACTTTAAGTATCCAGATAGGAGGTATTTTTAATGGAAGCTTAGTATTACATCAAATGGATTGCCATAATCTGTTTAAGCAATCCCATGTTGAACATGTGGATCATTTCTAATTTTCTCCATTATGAGCAAAACTACAAATAACATTCTTTTAGATAAATATTTGTACAATATCATGATTATATCCTTTGGCTACATTTTCAGATTTGGTTTATTATTGAGCTTCACAATATTTCTGAAACTATAAAAAATGCATAGAAACTTGAAGTAATCTGTTCTTTCTCTCAAAAATAGATTCTTCTTATTCCTCACTTTTTTTCTTTTTTTTTTTTTTTTTTGTAAAGGGACCTAACATTGTGCAGGTGCTAATCCTAGGTGATTTTATAATCCTCACAATAATCCTGTTTGATAGATCTTATCATCTCCATCTTCTAGAAAAGGCAAGTGAGACTTCAAAAGGTTAAGTAACTTTGCCTAAAGTCACATTGTTGGTAACAAACAAAACTAGAATTTAAACTTCGGTCTGAATCCAAAGACCTCTTAATTTGAGCAGGTCACAAGCTTCTGTGGGTGGGGAATGGCTTGTCCTGTATTACACTTCAGTTCCTTTACAGAATACCAAAAACCTAATCTAAGAGACAGCAGAAGGTGAAAAACCAGATCATAAAATAGATGGTTTTCAAAACAACTACTTGGAGGAGTGGGATTTTGTTGTTTGTTCATAATCAGATTGCCATGTCATTGGCTTGTTTTTGTGATTTCTTTCTTTTCTTTGAAGTGCTTATGGTGGTTTCCTCTTTTTTTTTTTCCTTAAACTATGCCCCTCTGGGGCCTTTAAAAGGAGCCTACTAGTCCAAACAGTTCAGAGCTTTCACTGTCCGTACTGTCTGGCCAGACCGAATGTCTCAACATCACACTCAAGACAACCCTGGCATTATGATTAGCCACACTTCCTTTTGAGCACAATCCTTCTGGAATTTAAATCTTCCCCACCTGACGGTGCATGATTCCAATAGTGTGGAACAAAGCTCTTACACATCACAACAAAGGTAAAATCTGACAAGAGAAAATTAATGGTTCTCACTCTCTGATTCCTTCCGATAGGTTTTCCTATAGCCATGACATCAGACAGGGAGAGCTAAAGATCCTATGATCACTCCTATATCATCCTAAGCAAAAGGGTTCCTTTCCAAACCAGTGAGAATTCAATTTAATTTTATTTTTTTTCAATTTAATTTTAAATTAAAAATAAAAAGATAAGTACTCTATGGTTATTTTCCATCTGTTACAATTAATCAATCATAATTCTGTTTGTCAAATACAAGTTTTTATACAATCAAGCTGAAAAGTATGTTATCAAATTCTGAGAAGCATTTAACTAAAATTAAATTTTCTTTTGCACATTCCACCTCTCATCTCTAAGGTTCTTCTTATTTGCATGGTTTTTTGCTTCTTTTGTTTAACAAAGATATTTTTTTCAGGACCTTTATTCAAATTGTCCATTTTTCCTAGGTCCTAAATCTTCTCACCACACATACCTGAAACCCTCTTTCTTTCTAATTTGTCTTTCCTTCTACAAAAACTTTACTGAGCATCTACTATAGCCCAGGTGCCACTTTAGCCCCTCAAAACATTATTGCCCTAGAAAATCCTCTGAGTAACTGGAATTTATGAGATCATTCTCCCTTAATAGCAATTCTGATAGGCACAATTCATGTCTCAAATTTCACTTTGCAAGCAATGTGCAAACAATTGTATATTACACAGGTAGTTGATTCAATTTATTTTTTGAGTTGGTTCTGACACTTGTCTGTGTATATTCTAATCAGCTGATGCACATGCCACTCACATTAAGCTTTTAGAGGCTTAGGGATCTGTTTATATTTAACTTAGATGTGCATAAACCAGCAAGCGTTAATATCAGTCCAGATGGATATTGAGTTATTTCAACAATTATAATATTCCTTAAGTTCTTAATATATAAATGATTGTATTTTAGTGCACCACCAGCCAAATATTCTCCTGAACACCAGTCATACTATTCAAGCATCGTCTAGGGACCAAAATTATACTGAAAATATAATATATATATATAATATAATATATGTAATATATAATATTCAGTATAATATATACTGAATAGCTACCTTTTTTTGATATGGACAGTAGATTTATTCATATGTTTAACCACATCGCTTTTCACACTGGTCTTCAGCCAGGCTATGACAAAGTGAGGAGATCCTTGCCAGTTCCTTTCTGGCAGATTCAAGTGACTTGAAGGAATCTTTGGCCTAAGAGGTTGATCAATAATGCCAAAATCACCTAGAGAATTGAGAACATATGGACAACTTCCTGGGCTTCCAAACATTGATTAACTGTATTTGTTGACTGAATACATTTAATTATTACAAGCATATTTTAAAATTGTCCCAATGTGATAATTTTCTTTATTGGCATGTAAAACTTTGGCACATACAGTTTTCTTTATTGGCACATACAGTCGTTAAGCGTACCATACTCGACACTGGGTGATAAAATTTCTAAGTTCCCAGGGAGGGTCTCTAAAGAATAAACTATTTTACTAAAATGTAAGCCAATATGATTCACCATCAGCAGAGATATGAGATATCTGTGCTTTTCGTTGATGAGTTCCCTCTTTTTTGGGTAGGGAGAAGGGACCTGGAGGTCCTCAGGGGTCAAAAGCAGATAATCCAAATAGGAAAATCATCATATATAGTATGGTCAAAAAAAACAACAGGACAATTCTGTCTTTAATCAAGTGGTCATTCATTATATATATATATATATATATATATATATATATATATATGGATAAGTGTATGTGTGTATATATATATATATATATACACACACACACATATATATATATGGATAAGATATACATAAGGACTTATAAAAATCTGAAAGAAACCATTACTTTAGGTTTAAAAAGATGATGGTGATTTATCTTCTGACCAAGTGGTGGTTCTTATGGGTTCCATTTGGAGTATATTTTTCTTACAACTCTCTGTGGGTGAGGAATTGTATTAGCCTGTCCCTCACATAATACATATAGCAACACTGATAGAGGAACCATCCTTCAACAGCAGTTCCATCTCTCAATCTAGTGGCCCAGTCCCCCTGGGTGTTCGCCTGGTGGCAGCTAAATAGTTGCTATAACCCCTGTGCAGCAGGGTTCCTGATACGATTGACCAAGGTTTTGAGTGATGACACTGAGGACCTCATAGTGAAGTGGTCCTTTACGGTGAGAACATCAAAGTCAAGCACACTCCTGAGCCCTGTAGTTCCTCTGAGATAAAAATGCTGTTTCTACTTCAGACTGTCAAAAGATGAACATGGATAGGGAAAAAGGCCTAAAGAAATTAACTGGTAATTGTTACATGGATTATTTGCTTCTTCCCTTGTAGGCAATCACTAGGATAAACAGACACAAGACTGAAATGAAATGTCATCAAAAGAGTTGCATCTTTTTTCAAACATACTTTATCTCTGCTGTTAAAACTGCATACTTGGGGATCCCTGGGTGGCGCAGCGGTTTGGCGCCTGCCTTTGGCCCGGGGCGCGATCCTGGAGACCCGGGATCGAATCCCACATCAGGCTCCCGGTGCATGGAGCCTGCTTCTCCCTCTGCCTGTGTCTCTGCGCCTCTCTCTCTCTCTCTCTGTGACTATCATAAATAAATAAATAAAAAATTTAAAAAAAAAAAAAACTGCATACTTGTTTTAAACAAGCATTTTAAACTTCCTTTTAACTTTTATGGATAGGTTTCAAAGTCATTCATCACCAAAAGTTATATATATATTAAAAACCTCACAAATAAAGTTGACAAGGAAAAGACAAATTGGGAAAAAATCTGTAAACAACAAGCTAATAGTCATAATACCATACACAGTTTACATTTATGAGTGCTTTCTGGGCAATAGGCACTGTTCTTAGTGGTTTACAGGTACTATTTCATAACAAATCCAAGGGGTAGTTCAATTTCAATGATCACTGAAGGGAAAGGTGGATAAGCAACTTGCCAGTAGTCACAGTTAACAAGTGTTGCTGTAACGAACACGAGAGTAGTGCATAAACAGTGCCGGTACATGAACTCCGGAAGTTTGAATCCAGAGTCTGCCGTCTTGTCCTCTCCATACCCTAAAATCAGTGTTACAAATCAATCAGAGTAAAAAATGAACTTCTCTTCAGGGATTAAAAAGAGGCCAAGCCTATGAACTGATGATTTTAGAAGGAATACAAATAGCAGCCAGCTCACCCCACCTCACCCCACCCCACCCCAAAAATCTCATCAGTAATGGCAATATGCAAATTCCCATCATATGCACATTTCTATACTGCAAATGGATTGCCGGTTTTTCCAGGCATGGGTCTGCCCAGAACCTTTGGGTGATTGGCTTTAATAGCAAGCATCCCTGTCCACTAGAACCTTTGGGTGATTGGCTTTAATAGCAAGCATCCCTGTCCACTTTCCTTAGTATGCCACACAGATATAATATCCTACATGTTCTATGACTTGAAAAAGTTGGGCAGTTCTGATAAATGTCTTTGATTTTCAACCACTGAAATAATTGTCTACAGGGTACTTAGCAGAGTGCTGGGCACATCATAACTGCTCAAAACTAATATCATCTGCTCTAGGCTGAATGATATATATGCCACCTAGTAGCCCATTAGCAGTTGCGAGAAGCATTTTATCCCCATTTTCCCTCCTGCCAAATATAGCTGGCATATGGTAACCCACTACTCACTAGAGGATGTTTAATCAAATTGGTGCAAGGTAGGCATGATTAAATACGTGGAACAACTAGTCTAACCGCAGACCTATCCCAGCAGAACTCTGAGTTGGATGGGCACTTGCTCCTTTTACTGACTTCTAGGTCATGGTGAAGGTAAAACCCTCTCATCTCATCCTCTACAAAGTAAAAATGTGTATCATGCAACAAAAGTACAAAAGGTAATTACTGTATCTTGCAGTTAGGAATGCACCCAGAAGTAGATCCCATGGTAAAAAAGCCTTACAAGTGTTACACAGTATGCCATTTTAAGAATAGACACATTTGTATGATCTACTGGATAGCCTGCTTTGAGACTTGATCCTTGATCATCCCCCTGCTCGCTCCCTGGAAGGACGAAGGGAAATGATGGACAGTAACAAGGGGAAAGAAAAAGAGACATTAAGTCATATCCAAAAGAAACAAATATAAAATGATTTGACAGTAACAATTTGTGAGTCAACAGGGAAGCTTTGTACAGTGAAGTGCAGTGAATCAAAATGATCAAATGATTTTATTAGTTTCGTTTTATTAGTCAGATCTATTACTTTTTTTTTATGATCAGCGAAAAACAAAATAATTATAATCAGTTTATCAAGGCAGACCCTGGTGGAGAGTATAGCCGATTCCCTGATTCCGCTCTAGCCAAGCTCCAACCACTGCCCCTGGACTAAGAATACTTAGCCTCCTAATTCATTCACTCCACACAGGGAGGGCACTGGGTGCAGCAAACAAAGGTTTCTCCACAAAACGACTTCACGACATCAAAAGAAAAATAAAGTGTGAGCTATAGTATTTAAAAAGCATTGGAGATGGACACTGTTCAAAGCTGAGGAGGAAAAAAAAATCATAATTTATCTTCAAGCCCCAGACTGTAAATATACTGCCAGCACTCGCAGCAGAAGCCTTTCTCACACCACTGCCCTCTTTCCCAAGCCCATGAACCTCACCTGGAGTAATCACATTCTCAGTGGGAGAGAGGGGATTCAGTTACCGTGATAGCTAATTCTTGGACCTCCCCGAAGCAAAGACGAGCAGTCATTATAAGCCATTCCAAATTATAGATGGGCACTCTGTGATGTAGACTGTTGTAGACAGGGCTGAGACAATTACCAAATGAAAGAAATATTATTATTTTAAGAAATCTAACATTTTAATACAATGTGAAAAATGATGAGGGAATAATAAATGGAGTACATAAAAAGAGCTAATAATAAAAAAGAGCTTGGTGAGAAATCCCGCTGTAATATTTGCATTTACCCTGAAACTAATGCCATGCCATTTCTGAATGCAAATAATTCACAAGAGGAAGCAAAATGAGGATGTTAATAATCATTTTTCCCTTAATGAGAAGCTGTTCTTTGACTGAAAGGTGCTTTAAGATGGACTACGTGAGGCTTAACAAAAGAGTTCCTTTTTGGGGGGAATGCATAAATGAAGGCAGTTGAGTTTCATTCTGGGATTTAAAGGCAGCAGCATTAACATTATCATCACAAACATTATTTCTACATTTTTAAATAATAAAAATTCACCTTGTCAATTTAAAAATTCCCCCTTGTACTGATTTTAGCTCAAAGTGATATTTCTCACAGGGTTTCCAGGTATTAAAAGCATCTTCCAGTATTACTTTTCACCATGTCAAACCTCTGCTACTTTTAATAATAATAACTGATGTTAACTGATTGCTTAGTATTGGCCAGGTCCTGTCCGGTGAGTTTGACAAGGGTCGCCCTCATCTTAGAGCTAATGAAACTCCCAGAGACAGGGGTGAAACTTATCCAAGGACACCAACGAGTAAGCAGAATTTATTTAAACTCAGGAGACCCAACTGCCCTTTCCACCTTGGTAGCCACCATCCCTTTTGATATTATGAACAGAACCAAGTGGCCTCAGCAACAAGCCAGGAAGACTGATGTGCAATGACACCTGCACACGATGTAAAGCCTAGCGATGCTCTTCCCTTCAAACTGAGCTTACAGTCTGTCTTCTTTCCCTTCCTTCCTTCAAGTAGGCTGCCAAGTAAGGGGGGGAAATACTAAAGACAGGGGATGTTTTAAAAAAATCACCCCCCATTATATAGCTGTGTCTCCACATCCACCTCAGTGTGATTTATCCCAAGGTTCAGTGGCCTGTCTACGAGTGTCATTTCAATAGAAGAAATTTATTTTACTGAAATGCTTCCATTCCAATAGCAAACCATTTCAACATGTTTTCCTGCTGACTGCATTGCTACTGAGTCAGTGTGCTACAGTGGTTAATAATATGAGTTTCACCATCTAAGTCTATCAGGACACAAATCTCCATGGGTCTTTCACATTTCTGCATGTCTTTTGAGCAATGGTACTGACTTTGTTCTGAACTACCTTTTCAAGCATGATTAAATAGCAAACATACTTGGAAGACTGAAATAGCATTTCGCTCCCGAGTAAAAGGTAGCCATACTTACTGCCTACTATAAAAGATCAGTTTCCTCGGCTCAGGGGTCCTGTCCTATAACGCAGTTCACCACTGTGCCAGTAATACCTGGCCCTCTTCTCACCAGTCTGTGGGGACTGGAGCTCAAGGAAATGCTGACACTATGAGTACTATTATTAATATGAATAATACAGTCCTTTGTGTCTGATCCAAGAGTATTAAGTCTTCTGCCAGCATCCATGAAACAAGGCTAACTTGTTCAGCTTATAAGGAAGTTAATACCTCAGATACTTCATAGCTCTTGACAAGACCCATACTGGAATCCTAGTTCTTTTGTTTATGAATTATGTGATGCTAAGAACATAATTCAAAACTCTCTAAGCATCAATATACCCCACTGTCAAGTGGGGCCAGCCCTGAGTTTAATGCTACATGGTGTAATATACACTATCTTATATAGCATGTAACACATGCATTACCATAATGCCAGGCACAAAGTATATGCTCAAAAAACAACCAACTATGGCTCCATTATAATGAAGGGATCATAAGGAAGGAAGAACCCAATTCTAGCCCATATTCTGTAAGGCCTCAGAAATCACTCAACTTATCCAAGACTTGATTTTATTCTCTGTAAAATGAGACAGCTAGACAAGTCTGATCCTAAGGTTCCTGATAGCTTTAAATTCTGAAACTTTATTTCAGCTTCTTTTCACCTTTCCTTCTCTTGTCTTAAAGCAGTTTCTCTCATCAAATCTGACAAGAAAAAAAAAAAAAATCTGACTAGAGGTAACAGATCCAGCACAGAGCCTGACTGGGAGCTAGAACCAAGCCTCGGCTCCAATCCAAAGGAGAAAAGTCTGGCTGCTGCAGGAGAAGGAGTTGCTTTGCTAAGGCCAGCTGACGATGAATCTAGTATTGGTGTTACTTTATAAGCCAAACGAGTCTTTCTAATTTTAGCCATTTTGGTTCTCTCTGACACACCCAGCTGGCTTTCCTGTTGCAGCTAAAACAAGGGCAGAGACCATGAAGATGTAAAAGAGGTCTTGGATATCGGAAATAATAAGCAGAATCAATAATTGGACCTGTTGCCTAATTTGATATGGCATGTGAGCAAAATGATGAGAAGATCTAGCTTTTATAACCAGCTCCATACACAACAAACTGTGTAACCCAAATTAATTGACTCTGGCTGGGTCTCAGTTCTCTCACTGGTACTGTGACGACACTGGATCAGACTATTCCTGAGGTCTCTTCTGACTTTATAATTCTATGATTAACTCCTGTCACTAACACCTTTACCTCCCTGAATAATTTAGCTGAAGAAATGACTACATTTATCTTAGCTCAACTGCAGGCAGAGGGATCAAATTAAGTGGCAGGAAGTTTCTTGTACATAGACAGGAATGTGTAAGCAGAGAACTGTAACTGTCATCTTGATCTAGAATCTATGTAAAGCCCAATGTAAAGTCCAGCCAAAGATATGTCAGGTCTGGGTGATAACTGACAAGTCTATATGCATCTGAGTACTCCACTCTTGACACGCCTTTCCATATTGAGTGGCTTTTCCAATAGCAGTGATGCCCTTGCTCATTTCTACTCACAAATACCTACATTCTTGGACCCAAGACACATACTCATGAAACAATTCACAGGCCTAGGGCAAACATATAAAATGGTATCAGAGAACACAAACTAGACCAGTCAATGATTAAGCCCCAACAATTAGCTTATTAGAAATAATCTCTGACCAACCAATGTCAGGAAAATACACCACTCTGTAATAACCACAATGGGGAAAACAAACTAGGTTTCTACCTATAGTGCATCATTGATATTTTTAACACTTACCAAGATAGATACTTTTTAATATCTCTGCCATGCCTAAACTGATTTCTTCTGGGCTATATCATTTTTGTCTTTGTACCTACCCTTGTTATTCACTGTAGAATGCTTTGGAATTTAGCATACTTGGTTTTAAATTCTGACATTGCCATTTGCTAACTGTGTGACTCTGGAAAAATTACTTAACCTCTCAGAGTTGTAGTTATTTCATCTGTGCAATTAATGTAATGATATCTACCACACAAAGGGGTTGTTAGAATTTATTGAGACAACTTAAAAAGTTGTCAAGTACGTTGTCTGACCTATAATGAGATTTAATATATCACAGTCTTTACTATAACATCATCAATAAATACTTATTGGATAATCCTTACAGTTTCTTGATTGTTTGTGTGTCAGGCCCGAAGGTGTTATTTCACACAAAACTATATAAAGTAGGTACCATTATAGGCCTCATTTGAAAGATAAAGACCTGAGAACAGAGAGGTGAAGTGAAATGCTTCTGTAGGTCCAAGAGTCAGTGAACAGCAGAGTCAGAATTTAAACTCAGGTATTCTAGCTCCACAGCCCAAACTCCTAATAACACAGAATATTACCTCCAAATGAATGAATGATTTGATTTCAAATAGAGCTAGGCAGCCAGGAGAGATTAAGAGATGATTTATTATATACTTTAATCTTAAGTCTCCATATCTTTATCTAGAACTAGAACTACATTTATTAAATTTCTATTACCAGTTTTCAAAATCCTGAAGAGTAAGCCAGGGAGGAGAAGGCTATTCCACTAATTAGCATACAAGTATTTTTATATATTTGTGACCTCCAGTGTCCAGAGACAGGAGGAAAACAGAAAATTCACTAAATCTCCTGTAGTTTATATTTCAATTTCACAGAAACATAGTTAAATATCATGCAAATAAGGTTTTCCTCTGTACAGGTACTAGTTGAAATGGTTCCTGGTCTATAGAAAAGAATGAAAGGTAAAATTCTAACCTACAGATAGAACTAAAATACAGCTTTTTTATGAATAACCATTATCAAGCATACTGAAGAAAATCTTTTCAGTAAAAAAGACAACATATTTTTAATAGAGTTTGAAGACTTCATTTGCAAACAATTCTTTGTAGTAAATCTTTGGCCCTCTTCCTATATTTTAAAGCTTTTTCCTTTGTTTTTCTTTGAAGATAAAGTGGGTTATAAATCTCCACATTATAACAAAAGCATTCTGGTATTATTCCTCTACTAGAAAAATCTTTTCATGCTTTAGGTTAAATAATAAAACTACAATTCAAGATGCGATGCCATTTATCATTCCAATACACACACACACACACACACACACACACATACAAAGAGTGAGTTTACTGTTCTGTTTTATGGAAGAGAACCTAAAACAAGGAGAAGAAAAGTCTTTGTCCAAGACTAGAAAAGAAATAAACACAATAAGATGGACCTGGCTATTCAATGTCTCACCCAAGTCTGCAGAAGAAACATATCTAAAAAATGCAGAACGATTCATATAGAAGGGCAGCTTCTTTATTACTTGCATGACAGACTGAGACAGATGTTCCTATTAGCAGATGACCCCACCCCCTCTCTGCCACACAGTAATTCATAGACGCAGTCCCTCATCAACCTGTGGCTCAACCATCCCTTAGTACCTCTCATGGTCTGCTTGCATCTGGAAGAAAGGAAAATAGAGTGAAGATGAGCATACCCTTCCTTAAAAGGCCTAGAAATGGCACGCGTAACATCTATTCCATTCATATTCCATTGACTGGAACTCAAACATATTGCTACATATCAGATCAAAAGAGTTAGAGAAATATAGTCTAGCACAGGAAAAATAATTAAATATTTGATAAATAGATTATGGTCTTTCCCACACTTTGTATACCCTATTCCATGTCACTCCAGAGCTGAAAGAATTCAGATGCACAGACTGTCTAAGGAGTCTTCCATTACACCTTTTTTTAACATTATAGAATATTCCAAGCAATATTTTAGTCATGTACAATGATACAGGATAGGATAACTATAATCAAAATGCATTTTCTCTTTGTTCTACACTAATAAAAACTCTTATTTTGGACAATCTTTGCCAGGGTTCTCTTTTTATTTCACCAGAGTAATAATACTTAAGAATCATGAAATTAGAAATGTTCTTTGAAAATTATCCTATCCATTGCTCTACATTCAGGAAGGTCAACACCTACACCACTCTATTTTACTGGAAATACTTTTTCAAAGATGTGCAAAGGAGATTCCAGGAAGTCCTTGTATGCCCAACAACCCAAGAAATTCTTTCTTGTTGCTAATTTAAATTTGTTATCCTATAGCTTAAGCCCAGTTCTTTTAGATTTTTCTTAGACATAAAAAACAGATGTTCTTTTATCCTTAGTGTATTACACATTCCCACATTTCTACATTTAGCCTTGTCCCTAGCAATCTGAATAATCCCAGAACCTTTCCCCACAGGTCTCATGCCCAAGTCCTTTAATTGTATTTATGACTCTCCTTAGAAATCTCTCCAACTTTCTCGTTCCCTTCAAGTTGTCATGGTCCAGAATGAGGTCTTTGTAATTTAGCCAATTTGTATAAATACCTGCTCTATGAGAATACAGCATACATAGAGAGAAAATGAACCTAATTCCCAAGAAAATGATATTCTATCAACAATAAAATAAAATCTCATCACTATATTTTGTCTTTTTCTTGCCAGTTGCTGCTTTCACATTTGTCATCCCCCTTACGCAGAAGTCTTGGCTCACAAGCCCCGTTTCCAGTTACAGAACTGGCAAAGCCTCATACTCCCTTCTCAACACACCCTTATCTCAGAAAAGTCAACACTTTCCCCCATAAATGTTGGGAATCTTTCACATTTTCACAACCAAGACACTTAAAATATTTCACATTCAAATAGCCCCTTTACAGTTTGCAAAATGCTCTAACACAGATGTTCTCATTAACTCTTCAGAATAACCATGTGAGGTAAATTATACATCTTCACTTGAAGGCCAAGGGACCCAGAACTAGGGGTTAAGTGGTTTGCCTAAGATAGCTTAGGAGTAGGTGGCAGTTGTACATCACTAACTCTGAGCACTTAAGTCCAACTCTGGTGCTTTTACAGACCATACTGGGGAAGAATTTTCTTCTTTGCTTTTAGATCTACTACCTAAGAATCTTAACAGAAGTAAATAACTCTTTTTTAAAAAAAAATTAAGTAAATAATTCTTAAAAGTAAAAAGATGTCACATGAGTTTTATCATTAAAAATATGTCTTATTATTAAAGGAGAGTATTGAAATATAACATCACTGTCTTAAGATTGATTTTTAAACAATGATTTCATAAAATATTGGTCTTGACCTTGGTTCAATAAAAGTGTGACTGTATATATTCTTGGCAGGGGGATATTGTGTTTGGTACATAGTAGATGCTTGGTAAATGTGCATCTAAGCAAAACATCATTATTAATTATTCTTATGTAATTATTTGTGGAGTTTCCAAAACTTAGTCACACTGCTCACTTACTCATGAAAGGAAAATCCCATGCAGGCAAATATCCATCACCCTTGATAAAGATAGCAAACTTTCAACACACAGATTTTTTTTTTTCAGTCAAGATATTTAAGAGTTTTTTGCATCTTTTCAGAAAAAATTGTTAATAAGAATTAAAGCGCATTTTATGAGACTTTGAAAACACAATATTTAATTCAAACTTCCAGGGTACAACAAATTAATCTCATAAACAGATATAGCTATATAGAAAATCAAGTTTATTAATTTGGAACTTTTCAGGTATTTTTTTGACAATCCTCCAATAATACCATTATTATCCATTAATCTCCTACCCAAATGAGAGTAGTAGTAATTAAATTACAACAAACCTTGTTTCTCCCATATTTGTATAAGTTCTATTGGCTGTTTATTTGAGTTAGGAGGCACACACATTTTCAAAGACTCTCTCCTTATTATCCACTTGATTTGCTAAAATTCTTCTTTTGGGGAAGTTTCTGATATCAAGTAATTTATCAATACATACTTCCTTTTTATTTAAGGAATAAATAAAAGATTTACAACTATGGAACTTCTTTTCTAGGGTTATACAACACTTTAAATCTTTAACAGCTAATAGATTTCAATTTTCTCCAGTATACTCTGGGGCAATGCATATTTTAATTATGTTCATATGATTTATCTTGTGATTTTTGCTTGAAAATAAGTTTACAAATATTGTATATTTGGAATTCTTTTCTAAATCTAATTGTATGGCAAACTTATTAGCCTATGAGAGACATTTAATTTTGCAGATAATTTCACATTCTTATTCTGAATTGTTCTGTATATTTAGTTTTTGTCCTAATTAAAAGTAACTTGGGGATGGCTCAATCAGTTAACCATTGGTTAAGCCTCTGACTCTTGATTTTGGCTCAGTTCATGATCTCAGGGTTGTGAGATTGAGCCCTGCATCGGGCTCTGTCCTGGGCAAGGAGCCACTTTGGAGTCTCTTTCTCCCTCTCCCGGTCCCCTGCTACCCCTAAAATTGAGCCCACCCACGCCAGCATACTCTCTAAAAAAAAATAATAATAATAACTTTGAAGTAATATCATGAGAAGATGAGAATAAATTTAGAACTTTTTTATTACTTCATACGAAGAAAAAACTTACAAACCATATTTTTGCTAATATGCTATTATCACATTACGGCTTCCTCTGGCTCTTATTTAATTTTAACAATAGTTTTAAAAATTGAAATAAGGTGTTTATATCTATGAAATGTTAATGTTATTTATTTCATGCTAAAATGTATGTTTTGTCCTAAAGATATAGGTTTTAAACCAAGTTGAAAATTTGATTGCAATATTTTATATTAGAGTTAAGGAATGGGATAAATCACTATAAGTTTTTCAATGAGAAGAGGAATATCCCTTGAATTTCACAAATTCATTTCAGGTCCTAACACCCTTAAACTGAACTTTCCAAGGTAGGTTTAATATTTGTAAACAGTCTATCACTGAGTGAGGAATTTAGCTTTGAGGGAATAACTTGAGCAACAGAAATATCTACCTAGATGTATAATTTCATACTTACACAGTTTACTACATGGAAATCACCTTCCTCTTTCACTTTGATTGCTCTGTCCTTGGATACTTACCATTTAATTTGGGGTTACTCATGCTGTGGAAGTTAGAGTAGACAACACATAAGAATAATGTTGAAACCATGCTTCTGTAATCATGGAGTTATGGATCATGAAGATATGATGTGAAATTCCAATTACGTTGCATTTGTTTATAGGGCTACCATCATAACTTATATAGAGTGGTTGGGGATATTCACTAGTTACGTATTTTTATCAAGTAGAAGTATTAGTATCTGAAAATTAAGTCAGTCTATATCACATTTACTAACTAAGCAACATCATTTCAAGTTCTGACATTGTAATAATTAACTTTTATGGAAGCTATAATTTCGGAGCCAAAATCATGGTGGAAAACAGTTACAGATGCAGTTACAGCTGCTTTTCTGTAAATCAATGTTTAGCATGACCCACTGTTGAAGGGGGGAAAAAACACAGCGGGAAGAAGTGCCTGTAAATTAATAGATTTATTCAAAGTACTTTTTTTTAAGCTTTTATTTATCTGAGAGACAAAAAGAGCAAGAAAGAGTTGGGGGGCTAAGGGGAAGAAGGGTAGAGGGATAGGGAGAAGCAGACTCCCTGCGAAGCAGGGAGCCAGATGTGGAGTTTGATGACCTGAGCCAAAGGCAGACACTCAACCAACTGAGCTACCCAGGTATCCTCAAAGAACTTTTTTTTAATCTTTTCATTTCTATCTTAAATTAGAAATTGGAGAAAGATGAAGATGAAAAATAAGAAACGTACAAAGTAGGAAGAGAAATACCAGAGTGTTGGCACCTTCCTTCCCAGAATAAAAAAACAACATGGGCTTACCCACAGAAATGTATAGCAAGGGTGTAAATAAATAACTAATAATGATGGACAGAACAACGCCACAGGTGATGTGGCAATTGTAATTAACTTTACTGTCATATAAGTGACAGATAATAGAGACCCTTCACCACCTTGGAGATTTACAGGAAAAAAAAGCTAGTGTATAATTTAGTAAATACACATTTTTATAGAGGAGATGTACCATGTGTTAATTAGGAGATAGTTTCAAGAATTTACTGCAGCAAAGAAAAAAAGATGCATCCAGAGAGGTAAACAGAGTAAAAAGAGAAAAGGTCAGGAATGGGAATTTGGCTAATTAAAAGGAGAAGGCAGGTATGTGGGTGGAAGATAATAAGATGAAATGGGAAAATATTTTTCACAGAAGACATCCAGATATGTTATCTGTAAAGCATGCACCTTAGCTAGTAAGCAGGTTAAATACATAGTCCTCCTCCAGTTTTTGTTTTAGATTCATAACTTTCCACTTCTGATCAAATAATGAATGACTCCATATGCTAATAAATACTACAATAGGACTCTAAGACCAATGGTGTGTCTAGCAAAACTCTGAATTTCCTACAGAGGGTGCCAACTAATTAGAAGGCAGAAGGTGGGGTCTGGATGAGGGGTTTATCACCCTGTAGAATCACTGATGTCCTTAGGACTGGAAGCCTGATTCCTTAGATAAAAATCTACTCTGGATTGACAGGCTAATGAGTTGACAAAGAAGCAGAGAAACTAGGTATGAAAATAAGTTTGTCTTCCTGACAAAAGAGGAGGAGGATAGTGAGAAAATCAGTATCAAATCTTCAATCCTAAAATTAAAATTGTTGCTTTAGATGTTTTTTCTACTTTTTAAATTTTTAAATTTTTTGTTTATTTATTTATTTTTTTCCTTTTTCTCCTCTTGATGAAAAACTGGAAACTTAAAGCACAAAGGTTTCACCAGACCAGCAAGCAGACTCATGGCCTAAATAAGTCTCTGAAAATTGTCCAGATTCCCATTCTTCTTTAACACTAGAAGAGGCCAGGCTGGGGCAGGCATTTCATGGAAGTCTCAGATCTTTGCACATTACTTACATTGTGTGAGAAAAGAGCCTTGGCCAGATAAAGGTTTCTCATTAATTTATAATGGTGATCATGTTTTCCATTCAGCATGCAAGAGGTACACAGATGGGCCCTATGTTTCTTGATTTCCGCTCTACAAGACATCAAGTGCAATGCTTTACACTGGATTCCTGGTGGGAGAGGTAGAAAGGAGATTTTTCATGCCCCTTATAGAAGCTGCAGGATAATAACTCAGAAGAGTCACTTACGGAGTTTAGGGAACATTGGTGGCTGCCTCATTGTTCCTTTCACAGCAGGCTAGAGGGCAAAAGTTTATCAGAAGGGAAGAAAAAAACTGCCGGTGAAATGGAACTGAAAAGAAATTCAAATATGCTTAAATAAAATTTTCTCTTGGGCTTTAATTCTAGTCTTTGATTTACATTCTTCTAAAAAAATTAAGTGATGTTTTAAAAATGGCAGTCTTTTTGTATCCTTCATTTAATCACAAACCTTTGACTTGGGGCATTGTTAATAACATTGAATATTAGGCTTAGATTGTTAGCTTAATAGTAAGTGGAAAGGATGGCTTTGTAATTGTATGATTTTTCTCACTCAAGCCTTTTCTTTTAATAAGTCGGTTTAAAAATTCAAGAGACAGTCTAATATTAGGGTACTTACTAGAGGAACTACTCATCCAAGAAAGAAGCATAGCTAGTGCAAATCATTTAAAATTTAGAAATTAATGAGTTCTACTAACTGAGTTTATCCTTGAAAATTACTAAAATGCTACTACCTAAAATGTGTATTAATTAGACACACAATATCTTAGGTTTCTTAAATATTGCAAGCCAGTTTTTAAATAACATTTGAAAATAAATCCAATAAAATTCAATCACTAACTCTTTATAGAACCTTCAACCCTCTACCAAATAAATTTTAAACTAGGTTGTTTATAATATAAAATAACTGTGCTGATGTGTTACATTCAACTTAGCACAATATTACTAATAAGGGTTATTTATATAACTGGCCTAAACTCATAAATACTTTCTAGTCTGAGGTGCTCTCTATTCAAATCCGTTTCATGAGTAATGAAGGTTAAGAAATGGTCACATAATATTGTGAATAGGGATATTCAGTGGTTTGTGTACAATGCAGTAGAAATGCTGGCATCAGAAAACCAAGTCCATCTGAGCAAATTTATGTCTACGCAGCTTTTCTCTTAATAAAAGAATATCTATATTTATAGTAGCACCATTTCTGTAGCAAAGATTATTAGTTATCTATCAATATCCAGTCTCTCCTTTTTGACACTAGAACTAAACTAACCTTGGCAATGGTCCTCTCAGCAACTGATGATATACTCAGAATGTCCATTTGCCTACTTTCTAAGTATTCAGATGAGAGCAGAAATGACATATATACACCAATTTGAGGTTTCTCACTGAAAAAAGATTGTACATATACTCCCTGGCACTTGGTTCTCTCTGGTTGGGAAGTGATATCAACTGGAGAGGCCATGATGGACCCAAAGAAAGCAGCTATGGGGCAAAGTTAGCAGCATCTTCCTACCAGGAACACAAAAGTCTGGATTGTTTTAAGAGAAATAGACAGTTCTAAAATTTTAAACCACTACTTTGGACTTTCTTTGTTAGAGAATTTTAGCCTATACCCAGTTTAATACTTCCTACTAAAGAGGGGAAAACATAGTAGGTGTGGTGATAGAAAACACTTATTAACAAATGAGAAACTGCAGATGGCTGAAACCACAAAACATGTCATGACAAATTAAACTGTAGCTAATATGTGTGTACTTCACCAAAAAAAATGGGAAAATGAACATATATTATTTTAATGTCTTTACAAAATATTTTTTGAAGGTAATTCCAATTACCTCTGGTATTGTTTTTGACTACTAAAAAACAGCCTCTATCTTCTATTTACCTGTTCATATCAACAGTTCTTGATACTAGTATAAGAATTAATCAACTAGAAAACAAAAAGCAGACTTCTTTACCTCTGTTGTATCTGAGCCCCACACCAATTACAATAGTGAAACATACCGTATCTTAGTTTAGAAGGTTTCAGACCAAGCTCGGTAGGTTTCCTTGATGTATGTGAAAGTTTTGAAAATTTTAAAAAATACAACATATTATCAAAATGTAAAGGGTTATTATTATTACTATCACTATTATTATCCTGAGTTGTTAATTTTTTTTCAAATTGTGATAGCTATTGACCTAAAGTTTGAGAGCTAAGATAGAGGAGAAAAGAGAGATTTATAAAAAAGAAAATCACTAAAATTCATAGAATAATTATAACTCAAGGAAGTCTGCACTTAGAATTAGGTATTAAATGCTTTATCCTCAAGATGACTCATAGTTATTATACACAAATACGAATCATTTTTAAGGGTATATAAATGAAAGCAAGCAGGAACACAAAACCCTGAAATAAGAATTGCTAAATTTGATATTAAGCAATGCATGTATTTTATCAATACTGGTTCACATTCTTATAGGGAGATTTGATTTTAAAAGTTGTATAGCTTATCACTTTATAATCATGATTGATAGTAAATTATCTAAGTATAATTTATAGTTAAATAGAGAACTAAAATATGCATGTGGTCATTTATCTTGATTCTTTCAAAATCAAAAGCAAGATGGGGACACCTGGGTGGCTCAGCAATTGAGTGCCTGCCTATGGCTCAGGGCATGATCCCAGTCTCGGAATCAAGTCCCACATTAGGCTTCCCGCATGGAGTTTGCTTCTCGCTCTGCCTATGTCTGCCTCTCTCTCTCTCTGTGTCTCTCATGAATAAATAAAATCTTAAAAAAAAAAAATCAAGAGCAAGATGAACTATGTAGTGTCTTTTTTTTTTATTTGTTCTCTTTAGATATTGGTAGATTTTTATAGAGGGTCAGATAGTCAATATTTTAGGCTATGTAGGCCTTACAGTCTGCATAAGAACTATGTAACTGCCACTTATAGCAAAACTGGCCATAGGTGACATAGAAATGAATGAACATGTGTATATTCTAATAAAACTGTTCATAAGCACTAAAATTTTCATTTCCTACAATTTTCACATATCATGAAATATTACTTCTCTTTTGATTCTTTTCTAAACATCTAAAAACATAAAAGCAATTTTAAATTCACAAGCTTCACAAAACAGGAAACAAGCCAGATTTTTGCCTGTAGGCCATAGTTTGCCAAACCCTGATATAAAACGATCACAAAATCAAATGAATATATATAGATACATTGACCTATGTAGGATGAATTTTAAATCTCTGCCTTATTTAAGTCAGTTAAAAGAGTTACAAGAGGTAATTGAAATTCACTCATTCAACAAATATTAGTGAGATCCTACTGGGAACCACTCACATAATACAAATAGAGCAAGCCTCTGCCTCGTGGGAATTATGGTCCAGTTTGTGAAACTGACATGAATAAATAACTCATGCTAATAAATTAATAAAGCCCATCAACTACAATACTTAGTTAAATTTAAAAATTACATAAAAGTGTGGTTTTCAGCAAAGTTTATTTCATTTAATTATAAACTGAAATTTTTAAATTTTCAATCAAAATGTTCTAATGATATGGAGAAGCTGAGCAAATTGACTAAAATTTCAGACTAGTAGCTCAAAGGTAAAGATGGAGCTAGAACTAGCAGATGGTAAGATGTGATTTCTCTGTATTTTAATATCTTGACCTTATTTTGATTAAGTTTTTAAAAGTCTCATATTGGATCCCATGGATCCTGAAGATTACCTCTATTAAGACACAAAGACCCCCTCCAAGAAAAGAAAGACATGACACAACCCCTCTACATCTTCTCAAACCAGACTAGTTTTCTCCAAATTAGAACTTGACAAATTACTTAGCAACCATTAAATATTTTACACATGCAAAGCACTACTGATACAGAAAAATACTATTTGGGGATATTTATTATATTCACTAAACACTGTAATAATTGCTTAATATATATTCTCAAATTTGATTCTCACACAGCTCTAGGAAAGAGATAATATTCTCATGATTTCAAACGTGAGATATTAAGTGTCAGAGATAAAGGTGTGAATCCAGATCTTTCTAATGCCCAAACACGTGCTCTGTACCATTGGCTATACTGCCCTCCAGGTGCTTACCACAGGTAAATATAGAATAAATAATAAAAGATATAAAGCTTCATGAGAGCATAAAGCTAATATGAATTAATTAATAATATTAATAGTATGTGTCATTTGTTTGAGCAATTATGCTGTGCCAAACACTTTTTAAAGAATTTCTACAAATTATAAGATTTAATCTCTACTAAATCTTTTTGAGGCAAACATTATTATTGTCCCCACTTTATATATAAGGAAATTAAGGAACATGAAAACAAAGTAACTTATCAAATATCAAACAGCTGTTAGGTAATGGATCTAGGATTTAAGTCCAAGAAATCTCTTTCCAGGGCTTACACATTTATGTCAGGACCACTGCCAACAACCACGCAGGTAATAACTCTACACATCTCTTGGAAATATCATTCGCTGGTCACAAAGAACTTTGTATAATGTGGCAAAGATATTGGATGCTATCTATAGATATTGGTGACCACTGAAGTGTTCTGTGTTTTAGAACGAATGAATATGTTTTGGAATGATTACTCTAAAGACAGGGTACCAGGAGTTTAAGTTATCAATTCACAGTCTTACCCAAAAAAAAATAAAAATAAATACTAAAAATCTGAACTATGGCAGCAGAAGTAAGAAAAGAATGGGTCTCAACTTCATTAATCCAGACGGGAAAGTTGAAAAGGGTGTAAAGAATTGGGTGTATAGATCTGGATGGAAAAAATGATTGAGGTCTACAAGTTGTAAAGAGAGTCTGAGGTTCTGTGGCACTCCAGAAAGAGACGGTTAGTAGAAAGTTGGACATGTGGCTCAGGGTAAAAATCTGAAGAGATTAACATGGTTACCAAAAAAACAGGTAGTAGTATCATGGGTTTTGGTAAATAATCTAAGAATGCAAAGAAGAGAAAGACAAGATTTGCGGATAGAACTATGTAGAACAGTTACAGTTATGCAGTTAGTGAAGGAAGAGTTTTCCTTGAAAAGGAATAATAGGAATGGTCATAGAGATATAAAGAAAATAGAAAAAAAATGATGACATGGAAGAGTCAAAGGCTGGCTTCCCAGAAAGCAAGTACATCAGACTGGATATACTCAAGCACTGGTCAACTTAGAAATAATTTGAGATTCCAAGTAAGAGGAAAGAGGAATTGCAGTAAAGTAAATTAAACAATTACAGCCTAGGTCAAAACATCAGTGCATCCCTTAATTATGTCTGGAAGACACCAACAAGTAGTTATGGAGTATCCACAATCCTCTCATCACTGTATCTGGTATTAGGGATATGACAGTAAACAAATTTGCTGTCTACTAGGAGAAATGGTTGGAAACAGACATGAATAACACAGTATAAGTAATACAGCAAGAGTAAACATGAGGGTTTATTAGTGGGGCCCATTTGGGGGACATTCACTTAGTCTGCTAAGGTAGAGGCCACGTGAAACAATGCATTCTGGATGGTAGGGATAATTTCTAAACCAAAAAAATTCATTCCAGTTTGCTACATGTGTGGAAGACTAACCAATGTCCCACCAAATATGTCCATATTGTATTCACAAGAACTTGTATGTTACCTTACATGGCAAAAGAGATTTAGCAAAATGATTAAGTTAAGCATTTTAGGATGAGAAGACTATCCTTTATTATCCAGGTAAGCCAAATATAGTCACAAACATCATTATAAGAGAGAGACTGAGGGGGCGGGGAGGAGGGGAGTAAGAGAAAAAGTAGATGTGATGACAGTAGCAAAGTCCAAAATCCAAAAAAGACTTGAAAATGCTATGCTGCTGGCATGAAGATGAAAAAAGAGGCCCAAGCCAAGGAGTGCAAGCAAACTACAATCTGGAAAAGGCATGAGAATAGATTCTTCACTAGAGTGTCCGGAAGGAACACAGCTCTGATGACACCTTGGTTTTAGCTCAGTGAAATACATTTCAAATTTCTGACATCCAGAACTTAAGATAATAAATTTGTGTTGTTTGCCACTAAATTTGTGGTAATTTATTACAGCAACAATAGCAAATAAAGAGGCAAGAGGGAGAATTAATTCTCACCAGAGTAAACAATATTTGCCAAAGAACAGAGATGGAAGAGTTAGAATTTACTATTCTAAGCCACAGTTCTAAATTTGGTTATGGTATCATGATATTCCCAATCATGTATACCAATGCTACTGAGATACTCTTGGAAGCATTTTACATTTTACAATCTATATCCTCCTATAGGAATTGTCCAAACGTGGTCATCTGTAAGTGTTGTGCACAGACTAAACAGTTTAGCAACATTAGGAATAAACTGAATTATCCATGTAATCCACACCCACCACACCCACTACTCTTACCACTTTGTGATCACATCATTCTCTATATTTGAAGTGACCCACTGAAAACCTTCTATTTATACCATATTCTCTGCTCTGAGAAACCATATATTTATTACATGATTGAAGAAAACTGAAACAAACAGGAGGCCCAATCCTTATCAGCTTAATTGACATAAACATAATCTGCAATCACTACTTTTTATTGATCTAAATTAACTCTTACACTTAGGAGGGGAAAATTACACTATTTTACTGAATACACTGTCCGTGTACACTTCCTTTTTGTAAATGATTACTTCTACCTAAAGAAAGATACATTATTAACTTAGACTTTCCAACTGTGAAGAAAATGCTAGATGTAAAAAAAAAAAAAAAAAAAGCTAGATGTACATTTAATTTTTCCAGAGCAGCTAATTTATACAGCTGGCTTTCTAGTATTTTCTAATTGCAGTAGTGTGGAGAAAAACCATGCAGTTATATAACTGTTCAACATACACTGTGTTCGAGTTAAGTTTAAAATTGTTCAAAAGAATGGAAAAAAATACTCCTTTAAAAATGAGGTCACACATCAAAATAATTCATACTGGGATCATGTTGAAATAGTAGAAGCAAGGTGCACATTATATTAAGTTAATAACTCCTACAATATCTACACTATGGAGAAAAGAGAGAATTGACAGTCCTCTCAAGGAGTAAAGAGAATTTAGAGAGAAACAACCATGAAGAAAACTCATGTATTTCAGCATTTTTCAAAGTGTACTTTGCAGATCACTAAGCTCATACATAGTCCACAAGGAAAAGACAAGAGTCAAATAATTTTGGAAAATACTAGTATAATATTTCCTTCTAAAAGGGTCAAAAGGCACATCAGTACATTAATCAGGAGAAATCCTGCAGTAAGGAAAAATTTAATTTGCTCAACTAAGTGTTTCCTTAACTATCTGACCTTTGACTAATCCCACCCATGAAAATCCCCTTTAACACTTGTCATATGGAAATATTTAGGGAAACCTTTCACTATAGCAAGGCTCAGCAAACTTTTTTGTAAAGGGACAAACAGGAATTCCTTTAGGCTTTGCAGTCCAAGTGGTCTCTGTAGCAACTACTAATTCTACCTTTGCAGCATGCAAATAACTATAATTGATATGTAAATAAAGGGGCGTGACTATGATCCAATAAACTTTCTTTCCACTAACACAACAGACCAGATTTCCTCAGTGGGCCATAGTTTGCCAACCCTTGAAATAGAAGCATGATCATTCTCCCAAGAACAGAAGCGGAAAATACACCATCATTATCCATTAGGGTTTGTCTTCAGGGAGCAATGAGGAGTTTCCTTAAACTTTGCTGTGACCTGGAAAGATGTATGCTAGCAGTGACGGTCTAGTTTTATCAACTGTGCTAAGTAAAGGAAAGATACCCCAAGTGCTAAGATACTACAGCCTTCAGCTCAAAATAGGATGCCTTCAGTTTAGTAGATGACTGGGATAATTGTACCAATTTCAAACAGCTACATGCTTCTAAGCAAATGGAAATAATTAAGCTGGACATACACCTCAAAAACAGAATTAACTATATTTACTAAACGTGCTAGAAAATTGAAAAGATAATACTTGTGCACTTAGTTTTATTTTGGTTAGTAATTATGTAAATTCCAAAGTTATATTTTCATAAATTGATATATTATTCTAGGTAAGTAAGTAAAAATAAAGGATAAATAGAAATTCTCTCTTTACATATACCTAGTGATATCTATCTCACCAAAGTTCCCAGGAAGGCAATGCTATCATGTCATGGAAATAACCACCTCAGGTGACTAGGACAACAAATAGTGACGTAAAATGGAATATTTTCCCCCATTACAGTTCCTTCATTGCTCTCATCTTGTTGTTTAGAAGTTCATATAACTTATCAAATTAGTAAAAGCGTTAGCAAGTATTAGAGTTCTAGCTCCCAGCGCTGGTTTTGATCATTTAACTCATTTCTTCAATTCTCTGGAGGTTCAAAAGACCTTTGGCAATTCCATTAAATGATGTGTTATTTTCCTCAGTAAATGTCATTTCCCTAATCTAGTAATTAATAAAAAACAAAGAACAGTTTTCTCAGTGAATGTTGCTTGCTTTCTTTTTTGCTATATTTCTACCATTTGCCATTTCTTACCCAAAAAAATTAAAAAGTAAAAAATGAGGTTATTATTATTAATGACTAACATTTAATGAGGTTGTTTGATCTTTGGTTAAACAAGTTTGCAGATTTCCATTACCATACCTACAAAGATCAGCCCAACTCTTTTAATGAATATGGATGTCTTCTTATAATGACAAAGCCCTTGATTCTCTGGCTGCTGAATTACTAGGCAATGATCACAAGAAAATATGTGATACACACTAAACAGAAGTCCTTAATTTTTCACAGAAATCTAACTTCTAATAAAGGATTTAGGTCAATAGTCTGCATTGTATGATCATAATTGCATCAATATAGAACTTAATAAACAGAAGAGTTTCTAATTATTCAGAGTTTAGACATAAATGCTAATGGCTAAGTGCATATGGAATTGATTTTTAACTTCTAATTTCCATAGTATTGGAAATTTTTTCAATTGGTTGTCCACATCAGCAGATTATTTGACTTGGCATCCAAAGCCATTCCTTATATGGCCAAAATGTACCATTCTGTTGCCAATCACTCCGTTTATCCCCTCCATCCTTACCACCACTGCCATGAAGCCATTTCATGGGATGCTACAAACATACCAAATTACTGATTGCTACTTAAATATACCATCCTGGCTCATGCATCTTTAACACTGCACATGCTTTCCCATTTACCTAAAATGACCTGCTCTACCTCACTGTTAATGGATACCCATAAAGACTCTGCCCAAATATTACTCCTTTTATTCGTTCATTAATTCGAAAGTATACTGACCATCTCCTATATGTCAATTCCTCTTTAGGCACTGGAGGGATAATGTTGACAAGTTAGTTCCCACTCTCTGGGAGTGCTACCTCTAGAAAAAGAAGGACATAAACAAATGTAAAAATAAACAAGATAATTACAAATCTTCCTCGACTTACAATGGGGGTCACATCTCAATAAACCCACTGTAAGTCAAAATTACCTTACACTGAAAATGGCATTTAATAAACTAACCTACTGACCATCCTAGCTCAGTCTAGCCTACCTTAAAAACATGCTCAGGATACTTACATTAGCCTACAATTGCGCAAATCAGCTTAACACAAAGCCTATTTTGTAAAAAAAGTGTTTAATATCTCATGCAATTTGAATACTGAATATTCTATTGAAAGTAAAAAACAACAGGATGGTTGTATGGGTAAAGACTGGTTGTCTGTGTATCAGCTGTTTACTCTCAAGATTGAGAAACTGATGGTGAGTTAAGTATCACTGCCACCAACCAGCATCACAAGAGAGGACCATACACTTACTGCTTAGCCCAAGAAAATAATCAACATTCACAATTCAATGTACAGTTTCTACTGAATGGGTATTGCCTTCATACCATCATTAAACTGAAAAGTTGGAAGTCGCACCATCATAAATTGGGAATGATCTGTTATAAACTGAAAATGGCCCTGAAGTAAATGGGGTGATGTGAGAGAGAATAAAGTGTGGGGAAGTGTGACTTCAGATACGAGGGGAGGGAAGGACTCTTGGTAGAAGTGACATTCCAACTGGAACCTGAAGAGGAGTAGGGACCAGATATATGAATCCCTGGGACTAGAAGCATCGTGGCCTGCTCAGGAATTAAAAGGAGGCCAGTGAGTGGAGCAGAAAACCTTGGGCTGAGCTTTCAGTCCTAAACTTCTGCATCTCATCATCTTGAAGTCAGTATATCAGTAGCCTCTCTCATAACAGCACATGACGTCAGGATGCACTGCTAAAATTGCCTATAACTCAATTTGAGCTCTTGAGGACAAATTACCAAATATAGATAAATAACACATATATACACACATATATGTGTAATAAAATATATACATTCACATATACATTACACATTTTTATACACATATACATACTTTATATATATTAAACATATATAATATGTAACATATATATATTACACACCTTTATAAACCCACCACTTATTAGGGACAAGTATGTACTATGTGTTCAATAAATTATTTGTTCACTATTAATGTCTGTACCTATATTCTTGATTCTAACCCCTTCTGATGCCTTCAAGGACTCAGTTCATTGTTTTCCACATTTATCCACACTTCACCTGCGTAAGTAACTCAATGCAAAAATAACTTCAAATCTTTCCAGTTAAAACAAAACAAAACAAAGCAAAACAAAATAACCTTCCTCAGCTCCACCTCCCCTCTAGCCAGGACTTCTCCAGTTTACTTTATGAAGATTCCTTGAGAAAGGTATTTATTCATTGTTTCTACTTCCGAATTTCCTCTATACTCCCTCATTTCACTGCTGTTTAGCTTTACCTTTTGGATTTTTAGTTCTTCAGCACTGCCAAAGCTGGTTATTATGTATCTGAACTACAGGATCAAACTGTGTGGATATGAATATTTGTTCTGTTTTACCATGTGGGACCAGTGACTCAACCTCTTCGTGTTTTAGCAGCCTCATCTGTAACATGGGGATAATAGCATATAACCCACAGGTATGCTATGAGGATTGAATGAGCTACCACATGTACAATACTTGGAAAGTGAGTACACTTCTTGTCTTACCCTTCACATTCACAGTAGAATAATGCTGACATCACGCTGACTCTTCTGTACCTCTTCTTAGTCTTGAAATTATTTCCTCCTATAGTTTTCATATCACCACTGTCTCTTCATTTCCCTTCTCCCTTTCTGTCCATTATTCTCAATTCTATGAATCCTTTTCTTCCCATTTCTCCTAAATGTCAGCATCTACCAGAGCTCTTTCCTTTTTTACTCTTCATTCAAACCCATCAGTTTGTCACCCCTTAAATCCTAATGAACTCCAAACCCCTATCCCTAGCCCAGCTCTTTTTTCTAAGTTTTAGACTTATACATAACTCCTTTTAGATTGTCCCCCATCTAGCTTTCAGAAAGATCCTCAAACTCAATACCTCCATCTGTGCAATCAGCTTTGCAACTCCTCTGGGGGCCCCATGCTACAGGGAAAGGCAGGTACCCTATTCTATCCCAGGCACCCAATTCAGAAACTAAATTAGATTCCTAGATCTGCTCTTCCTCTCCTCTTCTTCCTCTGAACCAGTCTTTTTCTCCACCTTCCAGATCTCGCCAGAATGTCTCCTCCCTAGTCTATATCCACTGCAGCAACTGAGACCAGGCTTCCACCATCTAACCCTCTTCCCAGATCTCCATGCCTTCAGGCTCACAGACTTTCAATCTATCTGTACACAGCAGCCAACAAGATCTTTTTAAAACGCAAATCCGATCATGCCATTGCCCTGCTTAAACCCCCACAATGACTCCCCAAAGCTTTCACGATACAGTTCAAACTCGTCAGTTTAGTTTGAGGCCCTCTGCCTGAGCCAGATCAGTGCCCTTAACAGCTCCCTCCTCACCAATTCAGGAGCCTGCAAGTGCCCTATAAAAATCTGCTGCAGCTATGTTCCGGCTGCTCAGGAAATTCTTCCAAGCTCCATATCACACCCAGGTCGCAGCTCTGAGCCTTTGCTCTCATGTCAAGTCCCTGTTTTCCTTCCGTTTCTGCCTCCAACCTGAACGTTGCCCGGCTGCCTCCTTAGATGTCAGATCTACTGACTCTCAATTTCTCACTCTCTCCAAAGTCTGGTCTCTTTAATCACCCCTTGTGCTCTGCTGCACACTGCGGCCCATGGGCAAGGGACATTCCAGCCTCAATTCCTGATCCAGGCTCTCCTGAAGCTGTCCCCAGCCTCATCCAGCATCCAATGTCTACCTGCCTGCAAGAGGATCCTGGAAACGTCTCCATAAACTCATCAATCCTTGTGCCTCATCCCACAGGAACACTTGTGTTCCGCAAACAGTTCACGCTTTTTCATACCTTTGTCCCTTTACACAAGCTGTTCCCTTTACCTGGAATATGCTAATATCCTCCCACCACTCATGCATACCACATTGCCTAACATATATATGCACCAGCTTACTCTCGCGAGCACTTAAAAGATTCAACTCTCTGAAGCCTTTGGTGACACCTACTATGGTCTTAACTAGGAACCACTCTTCTGTCCTCTAAATTCTTTTATATAAATCTAACCTAGTGCCCTCTATTAAAAAGCCCTTTTATTTCCTTTTCTCCACTATTAGACAGTCAACTCCTTGAGGTCAGATCTGTATCTCAGTGCCCAGTAAAGTCGTGAATTAATCTTGAGTAGCTACTAAGTAATTGTTCAGTGAATAAATGAATGAATTTGATAGTCCTGGAATAAGCTGAACAAATGTCATTTTGAAACATTTTTTGGATGTAAGAGATATTTTATTTCACAGTGATTTGTCAACAATTTCAAGTGTGTTTTAATATTAGTACTTTCAAACTAGATGTATTCAAAATATCTCCATGTTACATGACATACTTCTCTTTTCGATTTTTAGACTCATAATGGATTGATTCCTTGCAAAATGAAATCAATACCCATCAATTTTCTTCTCTAGAAGGCCTCTGTGATGAGGCAGGGAGTCTCAGCAGAGATTGTCCATGTGCAGAGTTATGTAGTGCAGTTGATCTGCATAGATTCCCACCAGGGAATAAAATAAGATACCCTCATTCTTTCTTATTGTGTATTTGCAAGGCTTTAGGAAAGAACATTTGCATTGCACCTTTCTGAGCAACTTAGCTCCTGTAGCATTTTTAATTGTGCCATTTATACCTGACACTATTATATTTATGACTAAACGTAATATTACTGAACATAGTTATTGGATATATTATTAAAACTGGTAAAGACAAGTATGTGGAATACAGAATATTGATATTATATGACCTCATATAATATGTCATAGTTCCAAGCCCTAACACTCACACACACAAATCTTTAACTATATTTAAATAGTATGTGAGACATAATGTTAAAAATAACCAACACTTACTGAGTGTTCACTATGAGCCAATAACTGCTCTGAGAATTTTATATACATTTTAATATTTAGATCTTACAACAACCCTAAGAAACAGGTAGTATTATTACCCCCCTTTTCCAGTTGAGGAAATGGAGACAAAGAAAGATAAATAGCCTGAGGTCATACAGCTAGCAAGTGATAAAGTCAGAACAGAAATCCAGGCAGTCTAATTTGAGAACTCTGCTTTTAATCTCCTTGCTATCTTGTCTTTGTACATATTATAGTATAAAACAAAGATTTGCATGGCTTTACCAAGAAAGGTGTTTAAAATAAAGAGAAAACAGATGAAATGCTTTCCTTCCCATAAATTGAATTATATGCATGCAATGAAATTCAGTATGATTCGTGTATATGTACTTTCAATCATAACTACCAATCTCTTTTCTACCCTACAACCAAGAGTGCTTAACCTTACACCTCTGATACACGGCAGAGACCCTGGTATATAAAAGGTGCCAAAAAAGTTTTAATGGTAACATTTATGAATACATACCAACGAAGACAGAATTTGATCAATAAAATGTAAAGCTACAGATTAAACAGTATAATAAACACCTTAAGTATTCCACTGAATCCTCAATAATTATATGGGGTAGAAATATCAAATCCATTTTACCAATATTTTCCTGTGGATTACAGAAATGAAATAACTTACCTGAAGTTGCATAGCTGGCAAGTGATAAAGTCAAGATTCAAACCCAGATCTGCGTTACTAGCAATCTCAGTGTTGTTGTAGTTTTAAGCACCTTTAACTTACAATTTTAGTACTAAAAGAAACCAAATATTGGGTTGGATTTGCCACAATCCTGCCTAGCCAGGGAAATTTTGTTATTAGTCCTTCATCTCTTGCTGCAAAATTATAAAATATCAACACTGCCAATTATACCTGTATTATTTATATGAGGCAAACAAATTTATGAACATTGCTTTGTCCAAATATTTTTTACTCCCATTTTATTTGTTTTTCATTGCTAATGGATACACCTACAAAGGACAGTATATTGAACTTTAACATTATTCTGGAAGAAGGAATTCAGGGTTAATCAAGCTTTCAGGTGACCCCTGCCGAGCCTTATATTTCTGTTTTCATATGAGCAATGCTGCCAATGAGGTCAATGGAACAGGTGAGTCTAGGAGAATTCTAGAGAAGATCCAAAAAAATGGATAATCTAATATATTGCTCAAAGTACACATTAAAAAATGAGAACATATCTTGAAAAACCTTCTAAAGCATTTACTTCTGAAGCTAGCATAAAACCAAAAACACAAAAAAAAAACCAAAAAAAAAACAAAAAACACATTTAATGGAAAGTAATGAAGAATAAAATAGAAGTCTCATACTATGCAAAGGTAAGACTAGAAAGAGTAGAAAATTACCTATCATTTAATAAGGCACATCATCAGAGCAGGCATTCAGTAAATACAGAATGAATGAATGAGGTTCACATTTGCTTCTATAATATAGGTGACACCTCACTAAAGGTAATTTTTGTGACATAAAAATTATTATATAACTATAAAATCTGGCCAAATCCTAAAATTTTAAATGAATGTTTAAAAAGTAACAATTCCAATATCTTAAAATAATTTTCACCCACTTCAATTTATCTGATTAGTGTCTCTCTAGCCAGGTGAATAATTGACAGATTTGAAAGTAGTTCTTTTATTTTCCATTAATTACAGAATTTATATCATATTGTGCTATTCATTAGTAAAGGGTATTTTGCAGAATATTCTGAACATGTTGAGGCATTAAAATGAGAGGTGTTACTGGACCAGATGGACTTCACAGATACACTCAGAGCCTTCCATCCTAGAGCAACAGAATACACATTCATTTCGAGTGCATGGGGGACATTCTCCAGAACAGATCACATACTGGGTTACAAATCAGGTCTCAACCAGTACCAAAAGATCGAGATCATTCCCCATATTTTCAGACCACAGTGCTTTGAAACTAAAATTTAATATCAGAGGAAATTTAGAAAGAACTCAAATACATGGAGGCTAAAGAGCATCCTACTAAAGAATGAATGTTACTCAGCAATTAGAAACGACAAATACCCACCATTTGCTTCAACGTGGATGGAACTGGAGGGTATTATGCTGAGTGAAATAAGTCAATCGGAGAAGGACAAACAGTGTATGTTCTCATTCATTTGGGGAATATGAATAATAGTGAAAGGGAATAGAAAGGAAGGGAAAAGAAATGTTGGGAAATATCAGGAAGGGAGACAGAACATAAAGACTCCTAACTCAGGGAAACGAACTAGGGGTGGTGGAAGGGGAGGAGGGCGGTGTTGGAGGGGAATGGGTGACGGGCACTGAGGTGGACACTTGACGGGATGAGCACTGGGTGTTTTTCTGTATGTTGGTAAATTGAACACCAATAAAAATTAATTTAAAAAAAAGAAAATAGAAAACAAAACAAAAAAAAAGAATGAATGGGTCAACCAGGAAATTAAAGAATTTTAAAAATTCATGGAAATAAATGAAAATGAAAACACGACTGTTCAAAACCTTTGAGATGCAGCAAAGGCAGTCCTAAGAGAGAACTATATAACAATATAAGCTTTTCTCAAGAAATAAGAAAGGTCTCAAATACACAACATAACCTTATACCTACAGGAACTGGAGAAAGAACAGTAAATAAAGCTTAAATCCAGTGGGAGAAGAGAATTAATAAAGATTAGAAATTAATGAAATAGAAACCAAAAGAACAGTAGAACCAGTCAACAAAACTAGGAGCTGGCTCTTTAAAAGAATTAGTAAGATCAGTTACCACTGGCCAGGTTTATCAAAAGAGAGAGAGAGAGAGAGAACCCAAATGAATAAAATCATGAATGAAAGAGGAGAGATCACAACCAACAAGGAAGAAACCCAAGTATAAGAACATATTACGAGGGGCACTTGGGTGGCTCAGTTGGTTAGACGTCTGCCTTCAGCTCAGGTCATGATCCCACAGTCCAGGGATGGAGCCCCACATCAGAGTGCCTGCTTGGCAGGAGTCTGCTTCTCCCTCTCCCTCTGCCTGCCACTCCTGCTGCTTGTGCTTGCTCTCTCTCTCTTTCTCTCTGTCAAATAAATAAATAAAATCTTTAAAAAAAAAAGAACATATTATGAGCAAATATATGCCAACAAACTAGGCAATCTGGAAGAAATAGATGCATTCCTAGAGACGTATAAAATATCAAAACTGAAACAGGAATAAATAGAGAACCTGAACAGACCCATAACCAGCAAGGAAATTGAAGAAGTAATCAAAAATCTTCCAACAAACAAGAGTCCAGGGCCGGATGGCTTCCCAGGGGAATTCTATCAAACATTTAAAGAAGAATTAATACCTATTCTTCTGAAGCTGTTTCAAAAATAGAAATGGAAAGAATACTTATAAACTCTTTCTATGAGGCCAGCACTACCTTGATCCCCAAACCAGATGAAGACCCCACCCAAAAGGAAAATTACAGACCAATGTCCCTGATGAACATGGATGCAAAAATTCTCACCAAGATACTAGGCAACAGGATCCAACAGTACATTAAAAAGATTATTTACCACAACCAAGTGGGATTTATTCCTTGGCTCTAAGTGTGGTTCCACATCCACAAATCAATCACTGTGATACACTACATTAATAAAAGAAAGGACAAGAACCATATGATCCTCTCAACAGATGCAGAAAAAGCATCTGACAAAGTACAGCATCTTTTCTTGATTAAAACTCTTCACAGTGTAGGGATAGAGGGAATATACCTCAATATCATGAAAGCCATATACGAAAAGCCCACAGTGAATATCATTCTCAATGGGGAAAAACTGAAGAGCTTTTTTCCTAAGGGCAGGAACACAGCAGTGATGTCCACTATTACCACTGTTGTTCAACCTAGTATTAGCAGGCCTATGCTCAACAAAAAGACACCAAAAAGAAATAAAAGGCATCCAAATCAACAAAGAAGAAGTCCAACTCTCAGCCTTTGCAGATGACATGATACTCTATGTAGAAAACCCAGAAGACTCCACCCAAAAAATTGCTAGAACTCATACAGCAAAGTGGCAGGATATAAAATCAATGCATAGAAATCAGTTTTATTTCTATCCACTAATAATGAGACCTAAGAAAGAGAAATTAAGAAGTTGATCCCATTTACAGTTGCACCAAAAACCATAAGGTATCTAGGAATAAACCTAACCAAAGAGGCAAAGGATCTGTACTCTGAAAACTACAGAACACTCATGAAAGAAATTGAGGAAGATACAAAGAAATGGAAAAACATTCCATGCTCATGTATTGGAAGAACAAATATTGTTAAAATGCCTAGGCAATCTACAGTAATCTAGACATCCAATGCAATCCCTATCAAAATACCATCAACTTTTTTCACAGAGCTGGAACAAATAATCCTAAAATTTGTATGGAATCAGAAAAGGCTCCACGCAGCCAAAGGAATTTTGAAAAAGAAAACCAAAACTGGTGTGCCACAATCTCAGACATCAAACTCTATTACAAAATTGTAATCCTCATGATAGTATGGTACTGGCACAAAAAGAGACACACAGATCAGCAGAACAGAATAGAGAATCCAGAAATGGATCCTCAATTCTATGGTCAACTAATCTTCAACAAAGCAGGAAAGAATATCCAATGGAAAAAAAGGCGGTCTCTTCGACAAGTGGCATTGGGAAAATTGGAAAGCCACATGCAAAAGGAAACTGGACTATTTCTTTAAAACATGCACAAAAACAGACTCAAAATGGATGAAAGACCTAAATGTGAGACAGGAATCCATCAAAATCCTAGAGGAGAACACAGGCAGCAACTGCTATGACCTCAGCCACAGCAACTTCTTGCTAGATAAGTCTCCAAAGGCAAGGGAAACAAAGGCGAAAATGAACTACTGGGACTTTATCAAGATAAAAAGTTTCTGCACAGCAAAGGACACAGTCGACAAAACCAAAAGACAAACAACAAAATGGAAGAAGATATTTAAAAATGCCTTATCAGATAAAAGGCGAGTATCCAATAAAGAATTTTTCAAACTCAAGACCCAAAAAACAAATAATCCAGTTAAGAAATTGGCAGAAGACATGAACAGATATTTCTCCAAAGAAGACATACAAAAAGCCAACAGACATATGAAAAAATGTTCCACATCACTTGGCATCAGGGAATTACAAATCAAAACCACAATGAGATACCACCTCACACCAGTCAGAATGGATAAAATTAACAAGCAGGGAAATGACAGATGTTGGTGAGGATTGGGGAGAAAGGGGAATGCTTTTACATTGTTGGCGGGAATGCAATTTGGTACAGCCACTCTGGAAAACAGTATGGAGTGTCTTCAAAAAGTTGAAAATAGAGCTACCTTATGATCCAGCAATTGCACTACTAGGGATTTACTCCAAAGATACAAATGTAGTGATCCAAAGGGGCACCTGCACCTCAATGTTTATAGCAGCAACGTCCACAATAGCAAAACTATGGAAAGAACCCAGATGTCCATTGACAGATGAATGGATAAAAAAGATGTAGTGTATATATATATTTTTTTAAAATTACAAAGATGCCAATTGTCTTTATGAATAATCATTTCTCTTACCAATTTTTTATAACTACATTTTTGCTACCTGGTATTTACATCATAAAATATTTAGTACCCTTTTTACATAGTTACTAGATAATATTCTGGAGTTCTTTCAAGAAAAGTGAATTATATACCAATGGTACAGAAATGATGGTATTAGTCAATTATTTACATACATTTTAGTTGTTCAAAGAAAAGTTTTCAAAACTAAGTGATGACTTAAGACACAGATTAGTGATAATTCAGTAATAATCTGAAACATCACAAATTTAATTGTCTTGCCTCCTTTAAAATAATTTTTTATAGTTTTTTACCTTTTGTCTCTCTGTAAGGTAAGTATATGGCCTGATGTTTTCTCCCCAGAAAAGGAATATGGGATGTTATTTATTTACCAAAGATCTAGTCTGTCTTCATCAGGCTCCTCTTTTAAGGTGTGTGTGTAGTATTTCACTACATGAAAGTGAAATACTACTCAGCCATCAAAAAAAAGGAAAGAAAAATCTTGCCATTTGCAATGACGTGGATGGAACTAGAGAATACTGTGTGAAGTGAAGTAAGTCAATCAGAGAAAGAAATTATCTTATGATCTCACTCATATCAAAACAAAACAGAGGAACAAAACAGAGGATCATGGAGAGAGGAAAAAATAAAACAAGATGAAATCTGAGAGGGCAACAAACCATAAGAGACTTTATCATAAGAAATAAACTGAAGATTGCTGGAGGAGAAGGGGGGGATGGGATAACTGAATGATTGACATTAAGGAGAGCACCTGATGGAATGAGCACTGAACATTATACAAAATTGATGAATCACTGACCTCTACCTCTGAAACTAATATTTTATTAAATAAATTTTTAAAAATCCATTAAAAATAAACAAATAATGAGAGGGATTTTCTACTGCTGTTTAGGATTTTATCATCATCTTAGTATTGATAGTAAGGAGAAAAAAAGTGCTACTAGTCAAATGCCCTTTCTGTATATTCCCAGTAGTCTTTCATACAGATTAATATTGATACAAGTTAACTTCCTAATTCTAAAAATTTTAATTAAAACAGCTTTGCCTGTTTCCAGATCATAATGTATCTCCCTGAATCATTTTTCAGATCCTCTTATAATATCCATCCTAAATAGAAATCCTAGTTTATTCTGGTTCTAATTTAATCTTCCAAAATTTCCTGTTTACTTGGGTCTTTTGGAGGAGTTCCAAGTTTGTCTCCAGTCTCTGAAAAAAGATGAAATCACATTTACTGTTCTTCTGACTCTCATGTTTGTGCTCAAAGATAGATCTAGTCTCTCTGACAATTTTAATAAAGAAAAACTACCAAATTCATTTTAGCACTTGCTAAAGTGGGGTTTATTCACAGCTAATATAACCTTATTCCCATTCTTTTATTAAACAATAAAATCCTTACTAAAGTATAGATTATTGCTTTCCCAGGTATAGCCATAAAAAGCTTTATACAACCTACAACCCCAAGCATTTTGAAGTAACCTAAAAGTTAAACTCCTTTAAGAGCTGAAGAAACTAAAGCTTGGAATAATTAGGTGCTCCTCTAAGGTCACATGGCGAATTAGTGGCCAATCTGAAGCTGGAAATCCAGTCCAGTACCAGTTCTGATCTCTTCTTACTCCTGTGATTGCCTGTAAAACTTCTCAGATTATTGAACTGCTGATTTGGTCCTCAAAGTTTTTATGGAATGTTGAAATGTCAACTATTTGTCTCATTCTTTCCATTATTGTGCACTGATATTATCTTGATCTTTCTCAGAAGAGAAATAAGAATAAATAAACATCAAAAATCATTACGTGCCATAAATATGGAGAAAAGCACAAACTGTGTATCTTGAGAAAATATGTAGCAAATAGATGATAGGGTGATAAGCACTATAGAAGTAGTTGACAGACCCAGAGATTGATAGATAGAAAATTTGCCCACTATTACATTTTCAATACATAACACTTAACTCCTCAAAGGTTTTTGTGTACATAAACAAAGAACCCTCAGCTTAAGGGCATCTATGAATTTTTAGTAGTCTGGGCAAATATTTCAATTCAAAAAAACAACATGTCAAGTATTGTCCTACAAAGATGTAAAATACATCTTGCTCAATTGCTTGAGAAAAGATGTTTCACACAAGAAAAAATAAAGTTATTACAATGATTTGCTTATGTCCCATATTTTTTCTGATTATTAGTTTATAAAGGTATACAAGCATCTGCAAAAGACTGAGAAATAAATATGTACCTGGCCCAATGCAACAGCTATGTTTCATAAAATTCATGAATGAATCAATTTTTTGTAAATCATAATCTTATTTTAAAATGCATTGTAAGTATTCTATTTAAGGGGAACTCTGCAGTAACTCTTACAAAGAATAATTCAAAATAATCACCCTATTTTATCTATGAAACTGCCAAAGAGAGAAGCCGACTAGATGTCTGAGGCGAGTCCTCAGAGTCTGCCAGGAATATGATAGAGTGAGCATTCTAAGGGATTTAGTCCCTACTTGGAAGGTCTGGGCCAGTTCTCAGTCCCAGCCACAATCCATAATCAACGGGACAGCTTATAAAAATATAACAGGTCCCAGGCCCCATCCCACACTAATTAAGTCAACATCTCTGGGCATCAGTATTGACAATACTAAGAAGAGCAGTTCCACTAGAGTACAGCTACCAAAACTTGAAAGAAGTAGGTTCAGTAGAAAATAGGAAAAGAAGAATTCGAGACAAAATACAAGCAGCTCTTTCAAGGAGGTTTAGTCTAAAGGGAATAATCACTGGAAGTAGATTCATAGACAAAAGAAGGCTTTATCTGGTTACTGTTTGGTGGCATTTGCCTTTTAAGATGGGAACTACTATAACACATCTGTGTGTTGGTGGGTATGATCCAAGAGAAAAGAAGTTTTTGTCATCAGAGAAAGAAGGGGCAGTTTCTGGTGCACGGGCCTTCAACAAGCAAGAGGGAATGGGGTACAGAGCAGAAGGGGAAGAGGGGAATTTATACCGGAGCAGGACAGTTCATCCCTAGGAGCTGAGGAAGGACAGACTACATGGCCATGAATGCAGGAAAAGGCAGCAGCAGTCAGGAGGAAGAAGCTCACAGAAGTTTCATCTGGTATCTTTCATTTTCTGAGTAAAAAAGAAATAAGGTCATCAAGTAAGAGTGAAAAATGCAGACGGGAGGCTGCAGGTCTGTAGACAGGGCAGATGTAAAATAATAACGCAACGGGATGGATGACATGCCTAGAGAAACAGCACCACGTTGGTCTGCTGTAGCAGGAAATCAATGCCATTCAAAAATGAAACGCATTCTTCTCACACGTGTTGATCTCAGTGAGTCCCTACTGGGTCCTAATAACCACCACTTCCTCTCATAAAAGTGTGAAACCACCTTCCTCTAGTTCATTCCAATCCTGCCCGAGGATCAATGAAGCTGGTCGCTCTCTAGTTTGCAAAATATTTCTTCCGTTTTTCCAAACTCTGAGTCATATTTGCTTATCCCCAGTTTGCCGAATCCTTGTCTCCAGACTTCTTTAACAATAACATCACTGGGAATTGCTCAGCAATCTCATTTTTGAGCACCCTCAACATCACTCAGAAGAACTGCACTGAATCAGGACATGTGAACTCATTTAAAAATGCTAGGATCTTCCCTCTCCACCTGCAACATGACTCAGGGCAGTGAGAGAAGCTTCACCTGATCTCACCGAGTTCCATTCTATTTTATCAGTCTGATCTGATACACACCCAGCAAGTTCTGCACACCAAATTTGCTCATTTGTGAACTCTTAAACTATGTAACAGTCTACATGCACTTGTAAGTACTTCCAAAGATTAATTTGGATGAACTTTCTTTTATCAAATGAATGAAAGACCTCAGGTGACTTTTGAACTTCTGGAAACTATAAGCATTTAAGAGACTAACTATCACTTATGCTCAGAAGAAATAAAATTGCATTATTCTTTTGTCTAATCGTAGTGTCTCCTTAATTAAGGCTTCTTTTTTTCAGCTCTGGATTTACCTTATTAAACTTTCAAAAATGTCTCGCATTCCCAGTCTCTTTCTCCTTCCAATTTATGTGAATATTGCCGTCAGGCCAACTTGCACTTAGTATCATTTTGTTGATCTCATGATGAGATGAAAAATACCTAGCATTTGCTTCCCCCACAGACCTTGGTTCAAGTCCTCCTCTGAGTTATGAGTTGGTTGCTTCATCTCTTTGGAGTATAATTATCCTTATTAATAAAGTGGTAATAACAAGGTAATTACATGAAGTATAAAACAGGCTGTTTTCCAGTGTTTAGAATATACTAAATGTTCAATAAATACATGTTCTGTTCCTTTCTTTCTCTCTTCTGTTCACAAATGGTCCCATTTTTCCAGTAAGAAGAAGTCTAAAGTAACATTTTTTTTTATTGGTAAATGCAAACAATGATCTCTATCATTTCCTTTCTTGACTATTTTTCACATTCTACTCAGTTCAGAGTACTTGTTCATATCATACTCTAATATATTTTTAGTTATTTTGTATATTAATGTATCATTAGTTCCCAGATAAAGAGAGAAAAATGTTTACAGATACAAAGATATAGAAATTAATAGGGTAGGTATAGGTGTGTGTCTGTTTAGATACAGATACAAATACAGTTTTACATATATGATTTTTGTATCTGTATGATTCTTTTTACATATATACACCATTATGCAAAGAAACAAAGTCTGTTCCTGTTAAGATAGGTAAGACTTCAAGCCCTCACTTGGGACTTACGATTATATTCTATATAATTGGTTTTTTTTCTTAAGGCTTAAGTTCTCTAAGCCTCCATTGCTTTGTAAAATAACCTTTTCGCTGCAGAGTTGTTGTATTTAAGACACTGTTTATAAAATCCTGACACATAGTAGGTTCCCAGTGAGTTGTCACTTGTATTATTACTTTTACAAGCTTTATTTTTTCTGTAGTGCCAGACATTTTTAATACAACAAATAAATGCCAACAGAGTTAGACACTGCTATGATTTTATCTTGTTAATAGTAATGAGTAAATAGGCAGAGTTGAAAACAATTTGAAATTTTAAAAAGGATTTAAATTTAAATTTAAAAGGAAATTTTTAAAGGATTTTAAATTTTTCAAATTTTAAAGGATGCCATCTTTTGAGTGAGTCTTAAAACATCTGTGGTATGACTACAAAAAGATTACTCAATGGATACAATTTTTTTAAACTCACACATCAAATGAAATAGCTATATGATATCATATGGCTGAAGTAGTCCGGTTGCAAGCATGTGCAATTTTTTGCTGTAGTTCCCAACATGTACATGAGTAATAAAGGTAGGGGCTCTTCTACAAATAATGACCAGCTTCTAGGACCTACTTCTTTTTTTTTTTCTTTTTAGGACCTAGTTCTTTATTTCATATTTTCTCTCCTTCCTTCCCTCTTTCTCTCTCTCTCTCTTTCTCTCTCAATTTTGGTATTTTGCTCTCTTTTGCTCACTCTCTCTTGCCTTATATACTTCTGATTTTATATATGTTCACTATATATTCACTATTGCTCTTTGGATAATCAAACTTACTTTGAGAGACTTTACTATTGACTTTTCTGTATTTTCTCCATTTTTCTACATACCATACAGTGGAGAATCTAATGAAAATTGAACAATTTCTTGTTACTCTATCCTCTACTTTTCCTTTTCATCAATAATATTTTTTGCTAAAACAAACAATAGTAGAAATAGATCTATTCATGTCACTGAAGCTCACTGCAAAGGAATTTCAAAGCCAGGAAAACAAAACAGATATTATTCGCTTGACAGTAAGAGAGACTATAAGAGTCAAAAGTTGCACTAGATCTAGAAGAATTACCTCTAAATTGATTCCTGAAAATAATTCAATCTCCTAGTCTTTTTACATGTTGGCAAGTTAATGGAAAGAAATAGGCTTATTTATTTATTTGAGTGATATTCAACCCAGTAACATTTCAGTAAGTGAGCAAAAGAAACTAAGGAAGAAAATTCTAGTGTGCCTTAAAGATGTAGTTAAATTTTGAAAAATGTAGGGTTTTTTTTCCTCTTCAGAGGAATGTTTATGTTCTCAAAATGATGAATGATTGTTTTTACATGTACCTCATTTGATTTGCATATCATAATATTTTGGATCAATAAATATCCTTAACCTACAGTTGTCAGAAGCCAGGAAAACATGGTTGTCATTCATGGTATTTTTTTAATTCAAAAATGGTTGTGATTATTTTCTTTAATGCAATTAAAAAAGCAACTTCATAAAAAATTCCAGTCTTTGTACAATGGATACATCCTTGAAAGCACAATTTTTACCTCTCTGACCTTAAGAACAATATTTGACCTCAATATGTCTTAATTTTCTCATCAACAAAAGAGAATAATATTAACATCCACCTTGCAGATTATTGTAAGATTTAAAACATGTATTTCATGAAAAGCACCTGGTAAATATTCCTATGAGAACGGACCATTAGTGCAGGACCAAGACTCCTCAGTAGTGTGAATTACTTGCTTTTCTGTGTGTGTGTATATACATAAGTATTCTCAAAACAAATATTTCTAGGAATTTTTGAAACTATTTAAGAGCTATGAAGGATAATAATAGATTTGCCTTTGATTAAAAAGGTATCATTTGGGGGATCCCTGGGTGGCTCAGCGGTTTGGCGCCTGCCTTCAGCCCAGGGCATGATCCTGGAGTCCCGGGATCGAGTCTCACATCAGGCTCCCTGCGTGGAGCCTGCTTCTCCCTCTGCCTGTGTCTCTGCCTCTCTCTCTCTCTCTCTCTCTGTGTGTGTGTGTGTCCCCCATGAATAAATGAATAAATAAATAAAATAAATAAATAAATAAATACATTTTTTTAAAAAGATATCATTTGGCTAAGTCATGAAAATTTTGATGAAGCACTGACATATAGGAAGAAACAGCAACTCCTAAAATAACAAATACGTGTTTGGTACGTTCAAGTGCTTCATATGCATTGCATCATCAACGCAATGCACCCCTCAGGGGATTAAAAGATTTTTTAATTAAAAAGTCTTAAGTTTATATAGATTATGAAATCTCGCTAGTGATTACCATATCTGAATCCTAAGGACTGAGCTCTTGACCACTATGCTCTCAACATCTGCTTGGGGTAGGTATAATTAACTCCAAAGAAATATCTCAGGTTGGTACAGTAAAAGGAAAGCTCCTCTTCTATAAACCTCTAAAGAGAACACTGTAATTTACATCCATTTCCAGGATTTTTCTGTTTATCCTTACAACTAATCATAAGTCCATTCCCACACATCTCTTTAACCAAAATTTTCTGCCAAGAACTATGCATTCAGCCCTATGGGACCTCTGAACTAAAGATATCACATACCAAAATAAATATTTGATAATAAAAATTGGGCAGGGAGTATAAATTTCAAATTTAATCATTAACATAAAACTATTCCTCAAAATTTCAAATGCCCCACTACAGAGAGGTAAAATTCTACAAATTAAGCTATCACAAAATATACTATTAAAACATAGTTGAGTTCAAAGGCTACTCCAAACTCCAGAGCCTGTGAAACAAATAGAGATATAACAGCTTAATGTGATCAGCACACTCACTATAAAAATGAATTTTCTTTTTAGTAAAATCACAAAGTAACAAACTTAGCTCTACAGAATTAAAGGTAAAGAAGTTTGATAGAAATAAGCTGTGGGCACTTGGTCGCATTAAAATGTACGTAGGTAAAGTGGTATACCTGTGAGAGAAGTGAAGCTTTTTTATTTTGAACAACTCTAAACTTACAAACCATACACATTTAAGTGACATCCAGATAATATTTGATCCTGTCTACTTGAGCGTGCAAATGAGTAAATTGTGTATATAATGGATGATTAGGTGAGCACAACTGGAGTCTGTGAGTGCAATCCAAATTTACATGCTTAATCATCACACTTGTATTTCACTGAGAATCATTTACACACATATAAATTGTACAGTTTTCATGCATATGTATTTTTACACCTGTGGTTTCTATTCCTCGTACAGATCAATAATCCCCTTGTATAGATTTCCTTTGAAGTTAATCTCATTTTCTGTATTATTATATGTTATATAAAACCCTTAGTCTGTTGGACTATGCATTTATTGTTTGTCCATTTCTTTGGTTATATCTATGTGCCCTGCTTCAGATCTGGGAGCACTGTAGAGTAAGGAAGGAGACAGGTTTTCTATCTTTCAAAAGTTATCTTAAACTTTTAAACATCTAGAACATTCAAAATTTAAAATTCAAAAAGAAGTTAGGTAAAGTATGATATATGTTTTTATGCTATAATTCTCAGCTCAACACAGCTAATCCTTAAATTCACATCTCCATTTCCATTTGGGAGGTGTCCCATAGGCATCATCTAACATCAGGTTTAGAGAAGAGAAAACTGAGGTTCCATAAGGCTATGTGTTTTCAAAAGCCACTGCTCTCCCACAACTTTCTTTCCCATAGGAAAGAAAAGGATAATATATCTTGTTTATTCACACAAAAGATTTACCAAAGATTTCAGCTCAGCCCTTTGCAAGCTTCAACTTGATTCCCTTTGTCTTTGGCTGGACATTTCTATCTAGATGCCTCTCTTGCACTCAACAAAATGTTTCTCTTTCTTCCTAAATCTATTAGTCAATTCCTAAAACTACATACCATTCCTGAGTCACTCAGAAATGCTTCTTCCTTTTGACAGTGTCAGCTGATCATCAACAAGTCCCTTTAATTTTTCATTTCATTTGTCACTCTTTAAGTATTATTACTTCCCACCCATATCTGGCCCTTTGAACATCATACCAGATTTACTACAAAAATATCCCACTAGTCTTGTTACTTCACATCCTCTCTTCTGCAATCCAGCACACCACACCACCTGACTCATTCAAAACTCTGCCTTCATTATGTATTTGCATCTGTCTACTGCTTAATATATATTTTTAAAAATTGATCATAAGAAATAACACACATCAAGGGTCTAATATGGTACCAGGTGCTGTGCTGTGTTACATCAGTTACCTCATATGAGCTTTACAATAATCAAAGGGGGGGGTGTATTCTGGTAAACTCTATTTTACAGATGGAGAAATTTAAGTTTTCAGACATTGATTAATTTGCCCAAGGTCACATCTTTAGTATATCTAGTATTGACACTCAAGAAATGGAATTCTAGAGCTCAAACTATTACCTGGTGCCCTAAAAATAGGCGGGAATGTTTCCTGTGAACCTCAGGTGACAGAAGAGAAAACTATTTGGAAGTGGCAGGGTACAAGGGGAGGGAAACATGAAAGGCATGTTCAATTCTCCAGAGTTTATATTTCCAAAAGAAGTAACTCAGAGAGTCAGGAGCTGCTTTCTTTAAATGTTGTCTTTTCCCTCTGTGTTTCTCTTCATCTAAATAGTCAATGTCCCCAGTACCTGGAAGAGCAGAGGTAAGATAATGGATTTCCAAAGGAAGAGCAATTTGGACTGCGAAGGATTTAACAAATGTTATAACTAATAAATGGAACGACCACAGCATAAAAAAGAAAAACAAACCAGTTTGTTGTTTCTTTTCCTTTCTCCAAATATTTATGAAAATTCCAGTTAGTTAACATATGTATAATGTTAGTTTCAAAATTTAGTGATTCATAGTTTTTCTCTTCTGTGAAGAGACACTCAAATGGAATAATAGAAACTTCTAATGGCTTTCCTTCTTCAATCTTTTTGTATACTACTTTTGGTGATCAGTCAAGGAAGGGAAACAATTACTTTTAATTATGGACAGAAGGATGGATTTAAAAATTGCATTTCAAAATTGTATTTGGAGATATAATTTATGTCAAACCCAAAGCCCATCACACAGACTGAAAGGCATTGGGCAATCCCAAAGGAAAAGTAAAAACAGTGTTATGGATATTTTAATTTTGTCCTATATATATTTGATACCAGTCAAGAATTTTGATATCTTTTCATGTAGAATGTGTGACACCAGAATCCTGAAAGTATCCCTCCATCCTCTCCATAGTTCATTCACTAGGACACTGGGAGTCTGGTGATTACCGGAGTTCTGGAACTCCCCACAAAAATTCTCTCTGTTTGTTAGGCTTCCATGGTTTAAGTATCAGAAACCCATTCTGGTTAAATTAGAAAGAGAATTTACTGGACCAGTCTTAAAGAATTCAAAAGGGCAAAGAGACTTTGAGCCCAAGCTTGGAGTCAGCTTAGCATTCAGTCAGTCACCATCCAGCTTTGGGCATGGAGGCTGCAGGACACCTTGACAGTCTCTTCAGGGTACTACACAGGAATGAACTCCAACTGTCTTTTACATCTTTGTAACACTCAGTTCTAGATTCAGAGTACTCCCTCAAAAAAAAGGAAAAATATATATAGGCTAAGGAAGTTCAGAGACCCTTATTCACAGTCCCTGCAGACTGGAGAGAGGTCATTCTTCGGAAAGAAATCAGGGCACACACTGATCAGAAAGAGGAATAGTTGGGGGACAGCAAAAGAAAAAGAGAAAAGATGGTGAGCTGATATAACAGAAATTATTATAGAATTTAGCAATTTATTAGCAATTTATTTAAGAAGTCTATTCTTTTGAGGGTGCATGGGTGGCTCAGTCAGATAGAGGGCCAATTCTTGATTTCTACTCAGGTCATGATCTGAGGGTGGTGGGATCAAGCCCCGCCTGGAGCTCCATGATCAGCAGAAGTCGGCTTCTCTCCTTCTCCCTCTCGGTTTGCCCTCCCCCCTGCTCCCACACTCTCACGCTCTCTCACTTTCTCTCATTCTCTCTCTCTCAAATAAATAATTCTTTTTAAAAAAGTTTATTCCTTTTGAAAAGAACTTAGGATTATTTTCTTTGGAAAGAAGAAATCCATGGTATCTATACATAAACTTTTCAAGTATGCATAGAATTGTACAGAGGCTGACCAGCTGTCCCCCATATCTCACAGGAGCTGAACAAAGTTTAGCTAAATGAACCCTGGTTCAGTTTAAGCTAAAATGTAAGGAAGATCAGTTGTTCATTAGGCAAAATTCCATTACAAGAAAGGGGATAAAACTATAGATAGTGGGTAAACTTAATCTTTAACTCATCACATTTTTATTTTGAATATGCAAAATCCAAGATCTTAAAGGTACATTGGGGATTATTTAAGACAAACTCTTCATTTTATATATTAAGAAACAGAGATCCAGAGAATTGAAGTAATTTGCCCAAGGTCACAAGTGCCCAAGGTCAGTATCAAAGCCAAATCTACCGCTTAGATTTTCTAATGCATAGGAACATACACTCTTCCCCACTTTTTTTTTGAACCTCAAGTGTCCTGGTTGATTTACACACTCACTAGTTAATTTCTTGAACTTCCCTTTGATTCTATAATTTTACCATTTGGGACAACTTCATTTTCCCAACATGTAATTTTTTAAACTGCAGTGTTTCATCAAATCAAATTGTCATTGTTTATAAGATGCACCACCAGGAAATCAAACAAAATGGTGGCAATCAAACCAGGACACGATGCTGTATTAGGTAAACCCTATTACCTAGGGTTTTTACTTCATACTTTGTAAAGGACCTCTTTCAGGCTCATTTACATATGGATTTTCATCATGCATTATTCTTGTTCATAGGTTAAAATAAAAATATAAGCAAAATATATTTTAATAGTAGCTTAAAAACTTCTGCACATGTAGAATCCAACTTTACTAAGCTACATTTCATCTCAGAGCCATAGATACTGTTACATGACATCACCGTCTGTGCTATCAAGAGCACTGGTGATACGGCATTTCTTAAAATTGTCCCCAGCCTCTTCTTTCAAGACGCTGACTCCCATTCTGCACTCATATTCCTTCCTCAAATAGTCCTGATGGTTTTTGACTGAAATGTCAAGAGGCACTGTCCAGCTGTGCCACAGAGAATAACAATTAAGCTCACACACGCACACAAGATGACACCTTCCTTACAACTGCCACTTGATCAACAGCAACTGTAAAACCCCATTAAGCATAACACACATCCCAATTTAAACTATGTTAAAATGTGAAAAAGAATTTGTATTAGAATCAAATATAGTAATTTTTTTCCAATTTTACCTCTTAAAAATGTAAAATAAAAATAGCTTTCGTTTCATTATAAAATTTACTAAGCCCCAGGGCACCTGAGTGGCTCAGTTGGTTAAGCACCGGACTCTTGATTTCCACTCAGGTCACAATCTCAGGACTGTGAGATCAAATCCTGCATCAGGGATCCCTGGGTGGCGCAGCGGTTTGGCGCCTGCGTTTGGCCCTGGGTGTGATCCTGGAGACCCGGGATCGAGTCCCATGTCAGGCTCCCGGTGCATGGGCCTGCTTCTCCCTCTGCCTATGTCTCTGCCTCTCTCTCTCTCTGTGTGTGTGACTATCATAAATAAAAAATAAAAAAATAAAAAATTAAAAAAAATTAAAAAAAACAAATCCTGCATCAGACTCACACTGGGCTAGGAGCCTGCTTAAGACTCTTTCTCTGCTCCTCTCCCTCCCCCCCCAAAAAAAAAACTTACTAAGCCTTTACGTACAACTACATATTGGCAAATGATGTATTATTATGAAATAGAGTAAGAATCCTCTGGTTTCTCTAGCTAATATTCACAGGGAGAGTAGACAGGTATTTCTACTATTCTTAATCCCCACAAGAGATGTTGTTATACATACACCAGATTCCAATTAATTAAGTAAAATAATGGATTTTCAATTGTCTAAAAAAATCTGGATTTTTTGAAGATTAAATAAATCTCTACTTCATTTTTTTTTTACTCTAAATCTTCTTTTATGGGATAATATTAAGAAATAAGCATTTTCAGGGCACCTGAAAGGCTCAGTTGGTTAAGCCACTGCCTTCAGCTCAGGTCATGATCTTGACTGGGGTCCTGGGTGGAGCCCCACATCTGGTCCCTACTCAGTGGGAGTCTGCTTCTCCCTCTCCCTCTGCCCCTACTCCCTGCTCTCTCAAGCTCTCTCTCTCAAATAAATAAATAAAATCTTTAAAAAAAAAAAGCAGAAATTAGCATTTTCTGGGAGAATAAACTTAAATTATTTGACACGCACACAAAAACCACAATGATAAGAATAGTTCCACTAGCTTCCTAAGAAGACCACAGCATTGTTGTTCATAGTGTGGTCCAGGGAGCAGCAGCAGTAGCAGCATCACATGGGAGCTTATTAGAAATGCAGACCCCAACTCACCCCAAACCTACAGAACCAGAATTTTCATTTTACCAAGATCCTCAGGGAAACACATGCACATTAAAGTTTGAGAAGCACCAGCCTAAAAGATGGTCTGTTCCATTAAAGCTGAATACACATTTCCCAGAAACTTGGGTTGCTCTATTTTATTGCCACAGCTGACATAAGTAGCCATTAGGCTCCAAGGCATTTCCAGTCTGACTGCTAGTTCCTAGCAGAGTTTCGATCATCAGAGGTGAAAAGGGAAAGAAAAGGAAGGAAGGGTTGGGGAAGGACATAAATCTCTACCAAGGTGATTACATCTTTAGGTAGTGAAACAATAAGAGGTAAAGAGGCTAAGAACTGGGGAGGGGAGGGGAGGGGGACTCTCTTAGCTCGATCATCCATTCTATTCTACCAATATTGTTGAGTATTTTCTACATGCCTCACATTGAAATCTTTCTACCTATCAAAAGTACACTCATCTTCTCACACTTTCTCTTGCTCTCCTCATGAAGTCTGGTGTTTGATTGTTGAAACCAAGGATTCTTTAACAGGGGTTCAGGAATCACCTTCAAGGAGCCTATAAATCTAAGATGATATGTTAAAAAAAACAGAGTATGGGCATATGTTGATTTTCTAGGGAAAAATTCCATGCTTTTATCAGAATTTCAAAAGGGATCTGATCAATTGTCAAGAGCCATCAGCACTCTAAGTAAGTCAGTCTTGTCCACCACCTATTTTAAAGTCATTGATACAAACTTCTCAGTTGCAAAAATCATCCTATCCCATTTGGGAATGGGGATCGTTATGAGGTAACTATACCTCAACACTGGTTCTGTACTGTCACATATCTTTTCCCAAAAAAGAACAAAACCAAAAAGACCTGGACATAGGAAAAGATCATCTCACTACATTATAAGAGGACTTCAGTTAAGTACATGATTGTTCTGGCATCTCATCGTATTGTGCCATCCTCCTTTCCCTTTATTCTCTACATTTATCACCTTTTATTCTTAAATAAAACATTGTTGCTATTCCTCCCTCAGTGTTAGCTCCTCTCTGATCTTTCCAAGGGTATCATAGATGTTACACGCTATATTGTTCTACAGTTTGTCCTTCCCACTTTATCTCTGTCTATTTCCAAATCTCATTCAAGGAAGTCAAAGAAAGGTCAGGATTGGCCTTGGCTGGCTATTGTAATGTACACCATCCCCTCACCCTTAGCCCAGGGGCCCACAAAAGGAGTAGTATCCTTTAATGCTTTTGAAATCATCAAGAAAAATGGGGAAAAAAAAAAAACACTTCCAATCCTATCCTTATAACCAGAAGCCCATTGATCAGTGTAGGTAAAGGGATAGCACATTAAGGGGAAATGGCATTTACAAAGTATGATTTGATCCATACAGCTGAGTGACCACGGCAAGTTCAAATCCCATCTGAGCTAGGGAATAAATCTATACTATTGTCAGCACTGAAATATCTCATTCATGAAGCACAGGTAAGAAATCACCTCTAGTTGCCATTAATTATCAAACATATTTGAGTTAAGTAAGTACTTCACCTATGCAGTGATCCATGTATAAAGTCCTACAATTGAAAGAACAATGTAGCCACAGAAACTCAGTACCATCTGATATCTAACATCAAGGCCTGAACTCTAGGTTTTCCTACTAAGTGGCTAAGAAATCTGGTCTCAAAAACAAAAACAAAAACAAAACAAAACAAAACAAAAAAAAAACAAAGAAACACCAAAAGTTATGCACCTATTAGAATGGGTAAAATCTAGAACCCCGACAACACCAAATGCTGGTGAGGACCTAGAGCAGCAGGAACTCTCATTTATTGCTGGTGGAGATGCAAAATGGTACAGCCATTTGGTAAGAGAGTTCAGTGGTTTCTTAAAAAACGAATCTTACTCTTAACAATCTAGCAATCATTCTCCTGAGTATTTACCCAAAGAAGTTTAAAACTTATGTACACACACAGAACCTGCACATGTATGTTTACAGCAGCTTTATTCCTAATTGCCAAAACTAGGAAGCAAACAAAATGTCCTTCAGATGGGTAATGAATAAATGTAGTTCATCCAAACAATAGAACATTATCAACACTAAAAAAGAAATGAGCTCACAGCCATAAAAAGACATAGAGGGGACAGCCTAGGGGGCTCAGCACGTTAGCACCGCCTTCAGCCCAGGGTGTGATCCTGGAGACCCAGAATCGAGTCCTGCATCAGGATCCCCGCATGGAGCCTGCCTCTCTCTCTCTCTCTCACTCTGTCTCTCACCTGTCGAAAACCTTAAAAAAAAAAAAAAAAAAAAAAAGAGGAAACTTACATGCATATTATTATGTAAAAAAAAAGACATTCTGAGAAGGATACATACTAAATGATTCTAACTATATGACATTCTTAAAAAGGCAAAACTATGTAGACAATAAAAGGTCAGTGGTGCCCGGACCTAAGTGGGAGGGTGGCAGAGCAGAGGCTTTTCAGGGATGTGAAAATACTCTGTATGGTGTTATAATGAGGTATATATGTCATTATACATTTGCCCAAACCCATAGAATGTACAAGAGTGAACCCTAAGGTAAACTGTGGACTTGGATGATTATGTCAATGCAGGCTCTGTTGGTTAAAAAAAACAAAAAACAAAAAACAAAAAACTTCTAGTGAGGATGTAGATAATGGTGGTAGGTATGCATGTGTGGGGCAGGAGGTATACCGGAGATTACTGTACTCTTCTTTCAATTTTACTGTAAATCTCAAACCGTTCTAAAAAAATTTCTTTTTAAAGAATTGAATGAGCTTCTCTCAAAAGAAAGTTTGCAGTAGAGGTTAAAATCTTGAACTCTGGAATCAGAGAGACTTGAGTTTAAAAAAAAAAAAAAGATTTATTTATTCACGAGAGACACAGAGAGAGAGGCAGAGACACAGGCAGAGGGAGAAGCAGGCTCCATGCAGGGAGCCCAAGGGGGGACTCGATCCCAGGTCTCCAGGATCACACACTGGGCTGAAGGTGGTGCTAAACCACTGAGCCACCCAGGATGCCTGAGCCTTGAGTTTTAATTCAAACTCTAACACTATCTCCTGACCTTGATCAACTTATCTACTCCAAGCCTCAGTTTTTTTATCTGTGAAGTGGGGATAATAATTGTTCTGACCTTAAGAGCTAAATAAAATATAGGATATAATTTAATAAAATGGTCAGAATTCTAAGAATATATTTCAGTTTCCAATTACTGAAAAATGATTACACATACTCTGAGAACTGTTCTCTCTACTTATGTTACTGTGAATATCAACTGAAATAACATCAAATTACTTCAAAAACTATAAATTACTGTATACATGTGAAGAGTCATAGTACTTTGCTCTTACTTTTAAACAATCCCCTTAAGATGTTTTTATTCTCAATATAAGAATGAGAAATGTAAATTCAAAATAAAAACAAAAACCCAATTCCAGCAAAACTTGATTGTACAAAGGAAATTTGAGAGAATGTTTCTATAAACCAATTTCTAAAAATAAGGACAAATACTAGGAAAAAGACTGAAAAATTAGAATGACTAGTTCAGTTAAATTATGTTGACCAAAAATACTATTAACTGAGATGGACCTTGTTTTCTATCTTCAATAGTATTAAGATGAATCATGTCATTTTTATTAGGCATAGATTTTAATCAGAGCTGCTAAGTCAGAGGTAAAATGGTGCCAAAACAAATGGACTTCATCTCAATTCTGGGAAACCTGAAATGATTAATAATGAAGGAAAATAGAGCTGAGGGAATGTCACAGCTCATCATTTTTATCCTCTTTTTCCTAAAAATTGAGTTTCTTTCTCCCATACTTCTTGTACTTGTTGTTCATTTTTCCTTTCCTCTTCAGGCATTTTGGTAATACACACATATACACAAAGATCTGATTGTTTAGAAAACAGCAAATCAAACAAAATACTTGTAGGAAGTTACCGATGTCAATAAGCCCCTATGCTGCTGAATTTGGAAATGTATTACAGTTGCTTAACGTATCTCTTTTATGACTGAAATTTTAAAAAGCAATTCATTAAAAACAAAATTTTATTAAGACAATTAAGAATATTTTCTTTGTTTCATGCAACTTCATATCTTGAAAGTCCTGTTGATAAAGCGTGAAAAGAGGAGAATTGGTAAAAGTAAGTCATACTAAAATATTTTTTTAAAACCACTAAGGTACGACTTCACAAAAATGATGTTGACCTGCCAGTTATTCCTTCTTTTCTCTGTGGGTATGCCTCCATTTTGCATGGGAGATATACATATTGGCATGTATTGAAATAGTCTGAATCAAATTATCATCTAGTTGAGATGGGGATGTAGCAAGGGGATGTCTCCATGACTCAAAATTCCACAGAGAGGAACCGCAGTGTCAAACTTGTGATATGGTGTCAAGATGAAATATGCTTTGAATTTTATTAATAGTAGGGAGCATATTTCACTGCTCATTCAAGTGTCATGCTAGAACTAGGTGAATGTTGCCAATATAAGTGGATGGAAATCAACACTTTTTTGACACTCCTGCTACCAAGTGCCTATAAAATGTTTATACCTATAATTGTGTCAAATTATGCTAATTGAGTACTGAAAAGACACTATAAGTTGAAGTATTCAAAAAGTATATTTCTCAGAATCTCATGGGGCTCTTCAAGTTAGGCACTTGGGAAACCTTTTTTCCGTCTACCAAGTACCGTCAAAGTACAAAGTCTTTAAAGTGTCATCTTGGTCTTAATTTAATTTTTAATAGTAAGTACCAGGAAAGCAAATTCATTTAAATTCTTGATCATATATGCATTAGATATTAAGAGTTTTATCTTCAACAGTTTGGTTTTTTTTTTCAGCCCTATTATACTAATATTACTTAGGGATATTTATTTTACACAAAGTCTGTGTTTATTATAAATGATACTTCAAGCACAGTTCAGGGGTGTTTAACAACCTCAGCCACTAGTAGATGTTAACAATAAATCAGGTGTGATTGTGAATTGGGAAGAAAATGAAATAAGATATTGGTTCCTAGGAGAGATTCTTTTTTTTTTTTTTTTCTAACTCCTTCTCTCAGGTCAAAATAAATAGAGATTTTTCTGTATGTCATTAAAGAAGAATACAACTTCAATGACTTCTCAATTTTACGTGAAAATATTCTACTTTCAGGAATATAGATAACAATCCTTGAGTTCCCAAATTCTGACCATATTCTATTAAAATCATTTTTCCACTTTTCTGTTAAACTGTATTTAATCCTTTGTGTCAATGTGCTGAGGAAGATAGTAAAGATATATCTGAACTTTGCCTTAAACTTCTTTAATCTTTTTTTAAGCTCTCATTCATGTAACACAGCTTCAGCAATCTGATTTCAATACCCTATCTCCCAGGGGAAAAATGCTAAGATTTCCAAGTTCAGAGACCAGTGTGAAACTGGTTCTCCTCAACTAAAAGGTATTTAATTCTAACTGCAGATTCTCTATAGTGCCTCCTGGAGGCCTTTCAAGTCTTTTGAATTCCAATGATAGTAAAGAGGTCTTTTGTACTGGCTAAAGGGGTCCTAGAGCTGAGGGGATTGGTAATGGCATATGGCACAGGTGGTCACAGAGAATTTTTATCTGGCGTGGAAAACATCAACCCTCTTACAAGGCAGCATATGCCGCCAAGAACACATTTACCCAAAACCTTTGTTCCCTTTGCTGGCTACAAGTACAACGTAGCAGCCAATATAAAATGCTGCTGTAATTCCAAGGCCCTTAATGATGTGGGATTCAGCTATGGAGGAAACCAACTGATAGTGCATGTTATGTCACATTCCCTTGACTTTTCTACAACACAAATGGAAGAATAAATCGCTCCAGAAAATGTTTGTTTGCAGGCCTGAGAGTCTATTCCTAGGCTCTTGTCTCTTCTCATCCAATTCCAAGAGCACTCTCTAGTGTGAAGTAGTTCTGAACTATTTTGCCTGTAAACAAGAAACCCCACTGTTTTTGACCATTCTTCACTGTTTCCATTCAATGTCCCTTATCTCAGTTAAAATAAAGTCACTTTAGCCCATGCCTCTTTGGTATACTTTTAATATTTGTGCCTGAGAAATTATGTATTCCAATAGCAGTGATAGTTCCATGCCTATGGAGATCCGCTGGCAGATGGAGAGCAAGTCAGTGCTCTCTAGGCCTGAACTGACAATTAAAACATCTAGCCCAGATTGGTGGTGATTACTGTCTACCAGTTATCCAAAGGCTTTATGACCCAGCTGATAGTGACAGTCCATGCTATGGCAACAAAACCAAATCACAGTGCACAGTGCATACTTGATAAAGAGCTTTTCATTTATATGAACAGCTTTAGCAATTAGTTTCTTTGTAACAGAGAGAGCAAGAGATTGCATTCTACTAGTGTCATACGACAAAAATGGTGGAATTATTTTTTTTAAACCTTAGCTCTCCAGAGCAAATATTAAAATTATCATTATAATGCATAACATGGTGAATTGCAGTACTGGTGCAGCCTACTAGAAGCTAAGTTAAAAGAATAACATGCTATATTAGGAAACCGTAATCAGTACCCTTAATATTCTAACCTTTCCTGGAAACATTCTAGACAGTGGAAGAAACCATGGGATTTTTATTCCTACAAATACCACAGCTAGAAGATAGTGTTTATAGGGAAGAAACAACTATCTTAGCCAAACTAGATCTTTCAGCACTATTAATCTTTTGCCTTTTGGAATCTGTAGTGTCTTCCAAAAAAGGATTTTTGTTGTTCACTGCACCTCAAGTCACTGGCAGTTTTAAATGATCAACTTATTTAATAGGCATTTTGAGACTTTCCTATCTTTCTCAGAATGTAAAGACCAGGCAGCAAAATGGAAAGCAAAACATAACTGAAATAACTGTAGTTATTTCAGCAGATGGAAAATGTGGACTGCTAACTCAACCTTCTAGAGTATTAATCTCTGCAACAATCCAGAAAATAGGGAAATGCTTAATTTTTTTTTTTGCTCAAATTCATCCACCTTTAGCCACTGGGAACTCCTGTGTGTCCCAACATCTTTTTTTGTTTGTTTGTTTTCTGTTTTGTTCTGTTGCTTTTAGCATTCCCGTGCTTTCTGGTATGGCTGCGGAGATTAAATCCTGCATCAGAGCCCTGGAAACACAGTAGAGATAAAACCTCTATAGCCTGGGTTACTGAGTGACTACAATGGGCAGAGCTCACTGTTGCCCTGCACTGGGAGAGAAATAAACTTCGATATATTTAGCCAATGAGAATGTGATATTGTTTGTTACTACAGCATAACTTGAGCATCCCAGCAGATCCACATCCTAGCAGATACACATATCTATATCCTAGCAGATCCACGTGATCTATTATGTAACAACACAGCAACTCTCCAAAAGTCACAGCAGAAAGTTAATTCCTTACAAGATGTGTATTCATCACAATGTACTTATAATATGGGAATAAATCAAGCATTTTAGGCAGATTCAGAGTAGAAATAAGATTGAGTCTTTTAGACAGATTGGCTTACTGCCAACTTAGAACTTTTAAACCTTTTTAGTGATTGTATCACATTGTAACTATGGAGATTTATCTTTGGTTATGAATAAGAAAACTGTTCCTATTGTAGTTCATACAAGATTTTTCAGGTAGACTAGGGTTAAATCACTGTGTCTGGAGATAATTTGGGAGCTTGCTCTCTTTTCAAACCACTCTTAAAATTGTTCTTTTTCCCTTAATGAGAAAGGACAAGTAAAGTGGTGAATATTTTTTAAGAGAAAATAAATGTTTCGCAAAAAAAGAAAAATCTTGAAAACATATCCAGCAATAAAGCATCCGGAAGATTTATTTTTTATAATGTAATTTTAAGAGGAAAAAAAATCTTTTATGATCCTTATAAACAGGTTAGTTAGATATTCCTTCCACACTGATGTACATTAAAAAACATAAAAATTGTTGTAGAGAAATAGACTAATGATCCTCTTTAGGAGGTATAAAACCACCATAATGCACTTGATAGTGCAGTACTCTGGGGTATCAAGAAAGGATAATTTCTTCATTTCCCCCTCTCAGAGCTCAGTTATGCAGGAAGCATTAGGATTTTAAAACTTCAGGGCCCTTATCCGGACGCCAGTGACGGCCATATGTTTCTACCTTCAATGACGTCCTCTGGCACCATGTTTCAAAATCAAAATGTGTTTTATTTAAAATACATTTGCCAATTCAGAGGCATTAACACACTTAGCTTTCTTTACCAAGCACACAGACATCACCGGGCCTGGGGAGTTTAATAATTGTCATGAGAACAGCACTGTCTTAAAAATAGAATACGGGGTCCACCATATTCCTTTCTAAAAGGCCATTCTTAAACACTTAATTGTGTATTAAATAGTCTATCTTAAAGAACAAACCAAAAGGTAATTCAGCAAAAGACAGGTTTTCCACAAAAGTATATTTTAAAAATATTTTTATATTGTGTGTATATACGTATGTGTATATATATAATATTCTATATGGATATACTGTTTAGTTCAATAAACTTACTTGACTTCAGGAGTCTTGAAAAGTATTTTGCCTGCCTCTAGAACAGTAGATTCATTACCTAATATTTACTTCAAATAGTGGTAGAGGGACTCCTGGGTGGCTCAGCGGCTGAGCGTCTACCTTCAGCCCAGGGCGTGATCTTGGAGACCCGGGATCGAGTCCCGCATCAGGCTCCCTGCAGGGAGCCTGCTTCTTCCTCTGCCTGTGTCTCTGCCTCTCTCTCTCTCTCTCTCTGTCTGTGTCTTTCATGAATAAATAAATAAATAAAATATTTAAAAACAAAAGGAATACTTTCTCTTTAAAAAAAAAAATAGGGGTAGAAACAGAAAATGCTTGCTTATCCCGCATAACAGTTTCATTGTATCATCATGGCTGACACTGCATAAGGACTGGAGATGGAAGACAAAATTTTCCCAAAAGAAGAGAGACTTTCAATGGGGGCTAGATACAAATAAATAAATAAATAAATAAATAATGTCTTATAACGATATGACTTTTTACCACAGCTGCACAGAACCATACAGAATACAAATAAAATTTTTGATAGGATCATAAAAAGAAGTTAATTGTGTTTGGGTATTAGGATTATAGGAATATAGGATTTAATGCTCTAAAGTAATCACTAATAAAATACTCTAAGGCAAAAGATAAGTTGATCAGCAAGGTTCAATGAACTAAAATGTTGGAAATGTAGCCAGAATATTCAAAAGCTTAAGCATTTCCAAATAAAATTTATTTTCCCTGGCACCTTAAACTCTTTAAAGTAACCAAAATGTTTCCCCACCAAAATCCATTTAAAATCAAATGTGTAACACCCAGAAATCCTACTGAGCTCATCTCTTCTTTTGAAAACTATCAGGTGTACCTTAAATAGTTGGGGTCTTGATGCTGTAGTTGGGTTTATAAACTGCAACAACACATTTCCCCTTTTTACTTACAGGAAGAACATTTTCCACAATGACTCACTGATGTTTCTCCCTCTAATAATCATTTCTGCAGTATTTAGGTACAGGATCCATGGCGCCCTCTCCTCAGATGTCAACAGAATGACAATGAGCCAGTAGCATGAGCTGAAGGAGTCACAGGCAGAGGCATATACAAGAAGACTTCCAGGCAACAGAGAGAGCTACCATACAAATGTGGCTTATCAAAAATACAGGACTACCCTGAGAAGGAATTATAAACTAGGGAATATCATGCCTATAGATGCCAGATACTCCGCTTCTGGGATTTTAATAAAGTAGACCAAAATATCTCTGTTAGTCCTTGAGATCAATGTAGAATAAGGAAGCAAATATCTTGCCATTCATTGTCCCTTTAATGGTTAATGTTACCTGGACCCTAGCAAACATTCTAATGTTTAAAGGGGGAAAAAAGGAGCTCCCTGGACAATGTCCTAGAATGGAGTTCATAACTGGCAAAAGATAATGTTTTTAAACATTTTAAAATAAACTTTAGATGTTGTAATGATTAATTCTATGTGTCAACTTGACTAGGCAATGAGCGTCCAGATATCTGGTCAAACATGTGTGTCTGTCTCTGGTGTTTTGAATGAGATTAACATCTGGATCAACCAACTGGCCCTCAGAATGTGTGTGGGCCTTGTTCAATCAGTTGAAGGCCTGAATAGAACAAAAAGGCGATCCTCCCCTGAGTAACAAAATTCTCCCTGCCTAATGGCCTCTAAACTAGAACACTGGCTTTTTTGACTTTGCACTCAAACTGAAACATCAGCATTTCCTCCGTCTTAAGTCTACCACCCGCTGGACGGGAAATACAACCTCCACTATCATGGTTCTCAGGCCTTTGGACACAGACTGAAACTATGTAATTGGCTTTCCTAGATCTCCAGCTTGCCAACTCACCCTGCAGATCTTAGAACTTGTCAGCCTCCATAATCACATGAGCCAGTTCCTTACAATAAATCTCTTTCTTTTTCTTTCTGTGTGTGTGTGTGTGTGTGTGTGTGCGTGTATGTATGCATATAAACAAAACTAATAAGATATAACTAATAAGATTTATTTTTCTGGAGAAATCTGATTAATACAGTACCTTTGCATAGGAGAAGGGTTTGGCTCTCTTAATTTTAGAGCTCTGTTGAACAGTGTCTGCATGTATAGTGAACATAATCTTGTTTGACTGAGTTGGCTAGTCAATTGAGAAAAACATAATCATTGGGGATTCCTGGGTGGCTCAGTGGTTTAGAGCCTGTCTTTGGCCCAGGGTGTGATCTTGGAGTTCCAGGATCAAGTTCCACATCAGGCTCCCTGCATGGAGCCTGCTTCTTCCTCTGCCTGTGTCTCTGCCTTTCTCTCTGTGTCTCTCACGAATAAATAAATAAAATCTTAAAAAAAAAAAAAGAAAAACATAATCATCAAGCACTTTATTTTGTTGAATGGAGTAGCCAGTTTAAAGATCAAACAAGTTGTACATGTGCATGTGAAAAGCAAAGGGATTAATCTAAATTATGCATAAACAATGTCTAAACTTCAATATAAAAAAAGGTCACTTTTCAAAAGTTTCATTTAAGAAGGTCTAAAGATTAAACACGCACAGACACTGGGGATTAAGCTGCAGTTGGGAAAATTGCAAGAGAACTTTGTAGTCCTAGTTTTTGGAAATTGAGACAATTTCCAATAGTTAGAGTACATGTCAGAAATATTATGCCCTGAGTAAAGGGACCACGAATGAAAGGCAATCTTTAGATATCTAAAGCTCCCTATACAGTTGATCTGCAAAATATCAGAGGCAGGAATGATCTAACACATAATCTGTTAGCTGCTTTCAGAAGGATCTTTGTTCAGTGGTGGGATAGTTTTCACCAATTGCTGGCCCCTGAGGATGTCAATAGTGCCAGGTAGACATTGAAGACATAGCCCAACAAAAACAGGAAAAGCTGAGAGAGGAAGTCATGATGTTTCAGTGCTCTAGGCCAAAAGGAAGAAAATTTTGCTCATCCTGATAAATACAACTTTAGTTGCAATAATTGCATGATCCTATGGTTATAACCTCCTTTGCAAGCTTTTCTGAGTTTCCATAACAACTTGATGCAAATTTTTAATGTGGTTGTAACTTTCACTAAATTTAAGAGCTCTCAGAATTTTTTTCTTCCTGTGGCCTAACAATAATCAATTGCAATAACATTAATTTCACAATTAACCTCCTTTAGTAATTCAGTTCCATATCGAGATCAGCTCCAAGGTGACCTATGTAATTTGATAAGGAAAACATGACCGTTGAAGACTTACAACCCCTGAGAGGGAAGTTCAGTGTTTCTTTTTCTCTTATATCCATCTTGTCACTTAAAATATTAACAAAGGGGGATCCCTGGGTGGTTCAGCGGTTTGGCACCTGCCTTTGGCCCAGGGCATGATCTTGGAGTCCCGGGATCAAGTCCCACATCGGGGTCCCTGCATGGAGCCTCCTTCTCCCTCTGCCTGTGTCTCTGCCTCTCTCTCTGTGTCTCTCATGAATAAATAAATACGATCTTCAAAAAATATATTAACAAAGTTTTTTTTTATTTTTATTTTCTCAATTTATAGTTTGATATATCCATGGCTATCTTTCCTTTTAGTTCTGATTTGACATTCCAAGGCTTCAAAGGTTTAATAGAAAAGCAGATAATAGAAATAGATGATGGATAATAGAAAAGTAGAAAGGGAACCGAGCTAGAGGGAAACTTTGCCATCCTATTTGTTGTCTTTGCTCTAAATATTAGATCAAAATTTTTAAAAGTGAGGAGTAATCAGGTATGAAGATCAATTACATAAGCCTTCCACATCTGAAAAATAGAATAAAACCCATCATATACCCATTATATATATATATATATGTATATATGTATGTATATATTTATAGCATGTAAAATACCAAGCACAAGCACTTAGCATGTTACAAGCCCTCAAAAAAACAGTAGAAAGAGGACACTGTCCCCTGCTACTGTTTTGATTACTCATATTGTTAGTCTCCTACTAACAATGTTAGTCTCACGCAGTCCCCCAGTAAATGTGGAAGACTTCCACATTCCATTTTCTGGAACCTGTGAATATGTTATGCTACAAGGTTAAAGTTGCAGACCCAAACAAGGTCATGGACCATATTGGTTTACAATCCCCAGCCTCTTGGTATAATACAGTGGGAGAAATAGACATGTACCAAAAAAAAAAAAAACACACACACACACAAATTCATGAAATAAAAGTGATTTCAGGAATATAGCTCAAATCACTCCAAATTTCACTCAACTGCCCGGCCCAGAAATGAATGCCAGTATTTGCCAGTGACTAGGTTCACAGATTCCTTGCCTCCAAGTACAAGCCACAAGCTTATATTGTTCCCATCCTCTGTGATTACAGTTCTTGTTGTAAGGCCACAGCACCAAGGATGATTTTATTTATTTTTTTTTTTATTAAAGATTTTTATTTATTTATGATAGTCACAGAGAGAGAGGGAGAGAGAGGCAGAGACACAGGCAGAGGGAGAAGCAGGCCCCATACACCGGGAGCCCGACGTGGGATTCGATCCCGGGTCTCCAGGATCGCGCCCTGGGCCAAAGGCAGGCGCCAAACCGCTGTGCCACCCAGGGATCCCTCCAAGGATGATTTTACATCAATTAGTTGAGATTCTTCAATACTACCTGAATTGCAAAATGCAGATTGTGAAAAAAAAAAAAAGTTAGGATTACTTAAACACAAAACTTAGAGAGAAGGAAAACTTCCTTTTTTCCTCCTTGAAATACACATACAAACACAAACCTCCTGGCAAATTGTTTAAAATTTTGAATACTGAAATTACTATATCAGGAAAAATAGTGACTTTACAGTAGAGAAACCAAGGAGATAATACCTCAACCAAGTGTTCGTGATCAATATCACCAATAACAAGACTTAGCCACACGATATAATCTGCATATGACACACGTCACGTCTGTAGTATTTTGCACAAAATGTATAGCCTTAATCTAACGTTGGAAAAACCAAATTCAAAGTGGACAAATCAAATTCAAAAGACATTCAACAAAATATTGCCCAGTACTCTACACAATGACAAGGTCGTGAAAGACAAGGAAAGACTGAAGATCTGTCACAGATTCAAGTAAACTAAGAAGAAATCGTAACTAAATGCAATGTTAAGTATCCTGGATTGGATCCTGGAACAGGAAAAAAAGAAAAAAAAAACACTAAAGGAAAAACAGATGACATTTGAACAATTCTGAATTTGAAAAAAAAAATTTAAATAAACTGTAATTCATTTAATAGCATGACAGCAGTTTTAACAACTGTGCCATAGGTAAGTATGTTTTAATATTAGGGGAGGTAGAGTAAAGGGTATATGTGAACTTTCTGTAAGGTTTTTGCAAATATGTGTAAGTCTGAAATGGTTTCAAAATAAATGATTAAAAATAAAAAATGATCTCTCATATTAGGAATTAGGCACTCCCAGGTAGACTCAGTGCAAAGCAGTTCTCACTTACAGTGCCAAATTCATGTTTGAGCACCTCAAAAGCTTCTCTCCAAAGTGGCCAATTAAGGACAAGTGGGAAGCTGAGTCATAAGACTGGCAAAATGTTTTGATGGAGTGGACCCGGGAAAGCTGGGAACTGAATTGTGAGACAGGCCTGCTAATTTCACTCAGACCACCTGCCTGGTGCGGATACAAGCCAGTGACCTAAACATGATGGGCCATTACCAGCCCTCTGCTGGCATTCTGAAATGACTACATAGGAGACAAATTTGGGAACAATGAGATTTGCAAATGGCATGAGAACAATAGAGGAGTAATGACTTTTCATGAGCATTCTGAAGCACCTCACACACACACACACATACATAAAGTCACCAGGAGCTATGCTGCATGAATTAACAGGAACTATTCACCCAAAATGAAACTTTTCACCAATAAGTTGTGACATGCAATGCAATGAATTATCAAAAAGAAAAATCTCTAAATGGAACTTTTCATCACATTTCTTGAGGCAACAGAATAAAAAATTTTAATACAATTATTTCTTAGTTTGCTCCTTTTCTGTCAAGCATGCAACTGCTTTTCCTTTCTTCTGAAGCAGTTCATATTATGATGAGTGAAAGGAGAGAAATAAAAAGAGCTATGATCATGTCAACCACAACTGAACAAATACATTTATTAAAAAGAACTCCCACCAGAAATCTTAGAAGCCTCACAAAGTCTTTCTTTTTCATACACTAACTCTATTATGAACTGAAACATCCCTTTCTTTTATTTTAAATTATTGTCATCGTCCCCTGAGCATGTACCAACCAGTGATTTATGCTGTGTCAGATGATAATACACTAGTAAATTTGGTGTTTTAATGGCTGTAATAGCTCTAATAAAGAAATTAAATCAGATGTCATATGCAGAATGTACATTTTTTGCCGCTAACAATAAACTGAATTATAGCAGGCTAAATACTATAAAGGAACACATGTATCCATTTGCAATTGAAAGCCCGTGTTGAAACTACTCTAAGATAAGCAGAAGAGGCTCTGGAGAAGGCAGATGAGCAAGGAAGGTACTGGGTTTTTTTTTTTTTTTTTTGAAGAACATGGTCAATTTTCCCAATTCTTTCAACTCTATCCTTTATGATTCACTCTAAATTTTATCCTGAAGAGCATCATGCTGTACCCTTTCCCTCCTCTTTCGGCCCAACCGAAATCCTAGAACCCAGGCCCGTAATTTTAATATGCATATAATTTCACACAGTTGATGAATATAACACACCATGAGTAAACAGCAGGGAGGGGCTAAATGGAAAACCCATTTGTTAGTTTTCCCTCTTGGAGGTTGTTATTTTTTAAATTACTGATATTGGACACTGTAGGAGTGCCCTTTTTCATACACACTGAAGCACTCCACTGGCCCCAGGAGTCACTAAGACTAGTGGATTTTAATAGTTATAGATCTTAAATGGAGGGTTAGAAATTGTTTCTTTTCATTACAATTACAACAAGGAATTAACCCCAAGGGTATCCACTTAATTTCATAATATATAGACTGGAACGCTAATGTGGCTCTTCTACAGTGTAATAAAGAGGCAACTGGCCCTTCTCTCCCCGGGGTGGGTTTCTATAAAATGTATCACCAAAAAAATGTAAAACGAAGAAGATCTGAAGTTAACAAGCTCCCTAATGACACCAGCTCCAGTGCTCCAGTGCCTGGCATGAGTGGGCCCTCACAGGCATTGAGTGCTGCTTTCTTTTTTTTTTTTTTTTTTTTTTTTCAGTGGGAGCTCAGGCCCAGCCCTTTTCTTTGATTCGCTTCACTGACACAAGGAAAATGGAAAATGAGAGAAGGAAGGATAATTTACAATTAAGCACAGAAGTCACAAGGACGGAGGAGAGACTTGGAGCAGACCCTGAATCACCAGGTTTGGGAGATGGGACCCGCAGTGCAAGCTGGCCAGTTGCAATTAAACCCATTTAACTCTTTGCACTCTGTGGTGACCTTGGCTCCATTTTATGGGAACTCCTTCCCTCCTTGCTGGAACCTTAAGCAACACCAAGGGTTAGGATTTTCCATCTTCAGGCTCCAAGTGTCTGAAGCCACTTCCTGGCAGAGATTTGAAATCTTGGATCCCTGCTGATTAGCTCTCCCGGTTGAAGGCATTTTTATTTCCCAAAGCTTTTTTATGATGTTTGACTGTCTCTCTGGGACGAATGAGAGGAAGGACAAAAATAGAGCTTTAAACAGAAGTGGGACAGGGACAGTGGGAGAGGCAAATGGCAGTTTGATAAAAGCACAACCTGGAAAGAAGAATATTCTTCTTTCATATTATGCATTTCCAACATGTATTGTAACATTTGGCCCACTGCAGGCTTCCAGCCAGCCGTAGCCTGAGACTTCACTTCTTCCTTTCCCACTGAAAGTGTCGGCTCTGTAGAAATCTGCAAATTTGCCAGTCAACTGGGGAAAAACTGATGATCCAGAGAGAAGAAATTACACATCACTCAACTCATTTGTTCACATCTATCATGCAGATCACATTTCCAGAGACAGATAAGATTGTATAGGAAAGCCACAAAAGAACTCTGGCTTCAGTGAAAAGCACCCCTTTACAAATCAAAATCCCCAGCTTCCCTCCTGAGATATAGGAAGCAGCGGGTTGAAGCAGATGTCAAGAGGCTGCCAGGAGAGCACCAGAGATGAAAAGTCACTAAAGAGGACTGAGGGAGATATTTATCACAAGAGAAAGTTGAGAGTTCTCGTTGCTGGCTCAGAGCTCCAGGAACCATTTCCAAGAGAACTCAGTATTGTTTGCACACCCACGAGACACAGAAAAAAGGGAGAGGAAGGCACACTGCCCCCAGAAAACAAACCTAATGAGGATTCCACCAGAAAGCCAATGAGACAGGGTACATGATTTAGCAGCTGGTGATGCTCAGCTTAGCCAAGTGGCCAAAACTCTGTAAATATAAACCACAGACCCAGTAGCAAGGATGACAGCAGTGATGCATATGCTGGTCAATGATCTGTAAACTTTTCTATCCCCACATTTCCTCATTCCCCATTTCATCCCCTTAAAACCGCATGTCCCCATAAGCTAAGTATCCTGAATATATCAATTGTTGACTTATGAGAAGTTGTGTATATCTCAAAATAGCTCCTTAAGTGTTTTTCCCCAGTGACTTTAATTGTGTTTGTTCTGGGCTCATAAACTTGGGGAACTTGAAGCATTTAAAAAACACACACAAGTATGGTAACCAAATGTTTTGGTTTTTCTAAACTCAGTGCACTCTAATTGGTTTTTTCCCTTTAAAAATTATAATTAAAAGAAGCGAGCTCACCTATGTAGAAATTTCTCATTTCTTTATTTACCTTAAATCTTTTCATGCAGGAAACCGTTAATGTTCTTTGTTTTGTTTTGTGTTAAATAGGAATCGGATAGAAAACAATTCTCTAATTAGAATTACACGGGATGTATGCCTTACAAGTTTGATTTTCTGAATTTCCCCCTGACATTTTCAAATTGAATATCATATTCAATATCAATCTAACCAATATAAAGCAATTTAATTTTTATAATGAACCAAGAGAATATCTGAATTTGGCATATTAGACAGTTTTTGTCTCTGTTGAATTATTTTAGGAGGTGTTTTAGTTAAACTGACTTACAATAGCAAATTTCATACCCTTCAAGTAACATAAGGGTATTGCCTCCTGATACATTATCATTATATAGGGCTAAAACTTATTCATATCAAATTACACTTTGTAAAGTGTCTGAATTGCCCACTACTATTTCTGCTTATAATGGTACATGCTTTATAGGTCTTACGATATAGCTTTTCAATATCACATACATCACAGTATTTGATTGTTCAGCATCTACAACAATGTTAGTGATTATTTGCATTCAACAAATACTTAAAACAGTATAAATGATATAAATGCTTATACTATAATATAAATAGGATAAACATATCTATTTATCATATACTGCCTCCATCAAATGACACAAGCTATTTCAAAAATGGAATATAAATACACCAAAAACAACAAACCATTTGTTCTTTTCTAGATTCCCAAGATCATACTGGTAGATGGTCAGAGGAGAACAAAAATCTTATCTCTGACAGCTATGCTGCATGAAAAATTAGAAACATTCCCCTAATTCTTTAACTCTGGCCCTGGTAGTCTCTTGAAATTTTGCCCAACATGACCAGTGACCTTGGTATACAGTGGTCCAAAACTGCATGTTTTAGTTTCTATCACAAAACTATTTCTTCTTCCATGTTTCCCCTTTTGGTCAAAGGATAAATCATTTTCTAAGGCTACAAGGATTTTTTTGGACATGTTACACTGAAATATTATTAGGCTTGTGTTTGGACATATCAGGCAACCACCTGGATATAAGAGTTTGGGCCTCCAGCCTGGAGAGATACATTAGGGAGTTACCAACATAGAGATAGAATTTAAATCTGGAAAATTATCTAACTGGTAAATATAGGGGATCCCTGGGTGGCTCAGTGGGTTAGCACTGCCTTTAGCCCGGGGCATGATCCTGGAGTCCCGGGATCGAGTCCCACGTCAGGCTCCCTGTGTGGAGCCTGCTTCTCCCTCTGCCTCTCTGTCTCTCATGAATAAATAAATAAAATCTTTAAAATAATAAATAAATAAATGGGAAATATAGATGGAGAAGAAGAAAAATGTGAGAACTGAGCTACAGAGAACTCCAAAAGCTAGAACAGAAAAGAGGAAGCTCTCAAAGGCTGTGGAAAGGAGCGGGTAGGGTGGGGGGCAGATACATGGCTAGTGTAGTATCCTGTATTTCAAGTGAAGCAGGTGTTTCTAGAGGGAGAGCAATGGACTCTGTCAACCACTACTGATAGGTCAGGTTTAGATAATCACAGGCCTTATCAACATTGTGATTATCAGTGAACCAGGTAAGAGCGGCTTCAATGAGTGCTGAGGATGAAAACATTATTGGAGTGGCTCCAAAGACGAAGACGAAAGGTTTTAAGACAACTCCAGTAAAAGGGAGTGGATAATTGAGGTGGTAACTGGTGAGGGATGCAGAGTCAGAGCATTTAAGATAGAAAAAAACTACAATTTGCCTATGTATCAACGGGAATGAACCATGAGAAAGTGAAAACTTGATTTTGCAGTAGATCAAAGAAATGATTGCTATCTGATTCCCTTGAGCAATAAAGAGAAGATGGAATCCTGTTGACAAGTGAGGCGGACAAGCAGGGGTGCACACCCACAGCACTAGGGAGGAGGGCAGAGTTCATGAGGTGGATAGATGTGGTGGTGGCAGCACAGGAACATATCTCACCTGATGGTTTATGTTTTCTTATCACTTAGGTCTCAGAGCAGCTGCCACCACTCAAAGAACTTTCCTTGACCACTGAATTTAAGGAGTTCTCCCTTTCATAGGGTCCCGTACAAACCTATTTTACTATCTTTACAGAACTTATAGCTTTTTTTGAAATTGGTGTGTAATTTGCTTTCTTGATAATGTATACATTTCCCAACTAAGAGCCTAGACCTTACTACTCTTTACTGCTCAATTCCTATAACTGAAAAGCAAAAGAATACAAATAGAAGCTTAATATAAAATAGTTGAATGAATAAATCAATGAGAGCTTCAGAAATAAGCACTTCCTAGAGTCCAAATCATTTCAAATGTGGTATTACCAGTTTCAAGTATGTTTTCTAGATTGACTTATATAGGGAGCAAAGTCTGTGGATAGCTGTGCCTGCATTACTTGCTCTATTGAAAATAGAGTTTTCTCCTCTCTTTTCTCCGTTTCTCCAAAACTCCTGAGTTTTGCAATAGTGAATTCAGTCACTCATAGACACATTACAGGCTATATACTAGAAACATTATAGAAGAAAAGCAGGTATCTCCAACACAAATGGTTCCAGTAGTCTTGCTTAAGCACTGCCTTTGGCATAGAAAGGAGGATGCAGAGAAGGAAAAGATAAGTCAGAAAAAAAAAAGGGAAAAGCCCAGGAACTCAAAACCATTAAACAGGAGAAAATTATCCTTAAATGTTTGTCTAGCACTTGATATTTGCTTTCCATAATTTTTATTAGTACTGCATGAAATCACTCCAGAGGTCAGTTAGGATAGTTGGACTCATTTTTACAGAGCTGTAAACTGAGACTCTAAGGGCTTAAGTGCTCTGCTCAAAGGAAGTTATCTGCAGCTGCTGAAAAAGAACTCACAAAGATGCTCCCTGCTTTTTTCTTAGCCCACCTAAGCCTACTATACCTCTAAAAGCCACAGAATGAATGGTAGGATGATCATTAACTGCAACAGGTGACCATGATAGATATTTTTTCTGATACTAATTTTACTTATCAGGGCTGACTTGCATTGACCTGAGTAGAGAATATTTATGAACAAGAAACTGTTCATCTGTGAATACCAAGTCCAAATTCCACGAAGAGTGTTCGTACTTTGGCTGAGCTATGCCAAAAAAGCAATTAGACATTACCCAGTGCTCCTGGGTTTGACCTGTTATTTCTACCAGGTAAGCTGAGGGAATCCACGAAGTTATCTATGGCTAGGTACCTTGGAAATTTTCACAGGCTATTTTTCAAGGTTAACTGCTATTGCTGGTCACCTGTAACAAATAGAAAAAGAAGAGGGAGAGAAATGAGGGAACTGAGAAATAGGGACACAGATAGGAAAGGAAGGAAGGAAGGAAGGAAGGAAGGAAGGAAGGAAGGAAGGAAGGAAGGAAGGAAGGAAGGAAGGGGAAAGGAGGGAGGGAGGGAGGGAGGGAGGGAAGAGGAAGAGAGAGAAAGAAAACTTAGTAGACCATAAGGAAGTTTTTATAAGAGAAAAAAGAAAAATATAAGGTGACCTAAGAGTTTACCCTTTTGCTTTAGTTTTCTAATTTTTAGAAGTAGAAGAGGCTTTGTTTTGAGAAGTTGATCATTTTTCTTCCAGAACTGTGTTCCCAAATGAGAAATAACATTCCATTCTCCTCTACGTCTCCGACAAAGGAGAACTTCACACCCTCGTTCCAAACCACATATTAGAATAATAATATTCTGCCTGAAGTGGAGAATGACTCCCACAGTCCGCCTCCTTGTTCACCACACAAAGACTTTCGCAAAAATATAGTACAAAGTGATATTGTTTGATTATGTTCCCCCCCCCAAATGAGGTAAGTGTCATTTAGTTAAGGGGAAACTGGAAGATCAATTTACAAAACCCATAAATGTGTAAGGATAATGGAAATTTGTTCGCTCTTTTGTAGCTTCTTCCTCCCTCCCTCCCTCCCTTCTGTGATGTTTACTGCCATTCTTGGACTACGTAAAACAATCAGATTGTGGTCTGCTCACTAATAAATGTCATCTTCAAACGGACATAGAGAAGAAGGCAGACACTGTTGAGAAAACATTGTTTGGGGGCTTGATCTCTTCTGTTGCTCTGATTGCTTTACCTGCTTTCCTCGACCTTAAAATCTGCTTCATTTCCTACTTCTGGGATTCTATCCTAAGACATCATCCAATTTTTTTAGGAAAAGGTTGTGGATAAAGCTATACCCACTAGGCAAATTAAAAAATAATACTAATAATAAAACTCCCAAATTTGAAGTGTTAAATAAATTCTAATTTATTTTGTTCAAAATAATATGAAGGTATTTGAATTTGGTGACAAAAAATTCAGTACATATGGGAAATCTTTGGATATTCAACGTTAAATGAAAAAAATAGGACGCAAAATTGCATCTATATGATTAAAGTATACAGAAAGTGGAAAGAGAAAACAGAATTAAATGTTAAAAGGTAAGTTAAGATTATTCTCTTCTGTTTTCTCTATATTCCAAATTTTCTATGAAGTTAAAATAAATTTTAAGCAGATTTTTTAGTTTAAAAGAGATATGTGATATAAAAGGGTGCACACTCATTCCAATTGTTCCTTTTTCTTTTTAGGTATTTCTTGGAATAGATGTTTGTGGGCAAAAAAACATCTTTGGATTAAGCCAAGTTTCTGTTCTCTGAGCCAGTTGATAAGGGCAGGGATTTAGAAGGAGAAAGAGTTATATAATCAGAATTTTATTAAAACTGTCTGGGATTTTATAGATCATCTGTTTGAAAGCCCCCATTTTATAATAGAGAAACCAAGAAGGGAAAAGTCAGAAAAATATAAGGGGCAGACATGTGGGTGGATCCAATAGACACGGTGTGGGTATAATGAAATTTTTGTAGTAGTCATTATTTCAGAGCGCTCTGAATATGCCTAACATTAGGTCTAAGTAGTAGACTACTGCTGTCCAACTCACTCTCCCTGGCCCCACTCTTTCCTAGCCACCTCCAGTTCTTTGCATCAAAAAAGTCTGTTTCTCTGGAGAGTCTACAGAACAATATTTACAAAACTCAGAGATGGTAGTGAAGATAGTCATGAGAACTGCCTAAGTACTAGAAACAACATATGATGCTGTGGGACCCCCTCTGTGCTGGGGCTCCCATTCCCAGATTCTGGATGTGAGGGCTGCTGACTGCCCACTCTAAGTCCCTTTCTGTGAATTATCCTTGGGCAAAGCCACCTCATTTAAGTGATACCCCTCCTGGGCTGGTAGTCTGCATCCAAAGACTGGTTCCGTGGGAGTATGAAAACCCAGGCCTCGTGCCAGGATCTGGGACAGCTGTGAGGGTCATTTCATTTCAGAGCTGCCCACAGGATCAGCCAGGGCTCTGCTGCAAAGACATTATGCTCAAATTCTCCCTGTACCCATCCTGCTATCCTTGCTCCCCAGTAAACCTCCTACACAAGCAAATCTCTGTCTCCAAAGTCTGTTTTCCAGGGCACCCTGGAAATGGCATCCTAAGGAATGACTCTGTACCATCACATGAGAAGCCCATTATAAATCTTAGAGTTCATTTTGACTGAAACTGTGTTATTTTCAACTTATTATTGAAGGTGAAACAAAAACAAGCATCTGGTTTTAGAATTATACACCCTCCCACTCTTCCCAGCAGCAAAAATTAGGTAGAGCTGAACGATTGTCTATTGAATTTTATCAATTTAGGCAACTAATCTTGCTTGAATACTGTTACCCTTAAGAAGCCTTTACACTATTTTTTTCTTTATTTCTACTTTATTCTCTGTTGAAGTTATAAGCACACATGATAGGAATATTAATCTGTGGGTAATCTTTATCTTTCCTACTCAAAGTGTGGTCACTGTACCAGCAGCATGGGAATCACCTGCATTGTTAGGAATGCAGAGTCTCAGATGCCATCTCAGACCTACTAACTCAGAATCTGCGGCTGATCAAGATTCTCAGATGCACATTAAAGACCAACAAACACTAAAATGCTCCACTGTCGTCAAACAACCTGCTAATTCAGACTAAGCATTATCTTAGGGAAGACACGCACTGAACTTGGAAGAATTCAGTAGGAGTCCCAACTGTGCTTCCATCTTGTGGAGCATCTTAGGCAAGTAAGTCTTCATTTCCTGAGCATCTATCTGCTCACCCTTCAAAGTTCTTAGAACAATTTGTGCCTTAGAGGATTTTTATGAGTATTTACACTTGCTTTTATTCAAACAAATTTTACTGTGCATCTGTAAGGGGCCAGGCATTGTTTTAAAGCTTCCAGTGCTATGAAGAATAAGACAGGTTCGAGTCCTGCCACAAACATGCACTGAGCATGGACCATGCGCCATGGTGCTAGAATTGTAGCAATAAAATGGACTCTTTTGGAGCCAACAGCTGAAAAGCGGACAAATACTGAATGAATTATCATGAAAAAACTGTCAGTATGACAAAAGAGAAATACAGGTGCTATGAGAGCATATAGTAAGGGAATTAACATTGGCTGAGGAGGGCCCTTCACACAGGCCTAATGGGAAAGGTGCACAGGATGGGGCTAAGTTGGGTGAGACTAAGGAAGCATCTCCTAGAAGAAACGTTATTCACTGAGACTTATAAAATAAATAGGATTAATTCTCATTAATTTTGGAGGTTAGAGTAACACAAACAGGGAGAAGAGCATGAACTAATTTAGGGCTTTAAAAAAGAGAAGTGAACATAATCAACAACACATTTTTGAAGATCTCTTTGAATTACAGAGATAGATTAGATTGACAGAACAGACTGTAAATAAAGCCTCTTGCCCCTCATTCCCTCTGCAGCCCGACCAGCCCTGGTGCTTCCCCATGTGGCCCTGCAATGTGTGCACCTGCTCCAGGTGGGAACTGTAAGTTACAAGCTATCTTTTCAATAGCAGATCCTGATCAGTTGGCCCCACTATAGGTGAATAAAAATAAAACCTACATTTTAAAACAGTTACTTCATTTAGCTTTTATAACACTCCTATTGGATGCAGTTCATTTTCCCCATTTTTTGAGATGACAAAGGGGGAACTCATCAATCTCAGAGCCCTCTACTTTGCTAAAGCCAATTTAATGCAGTGGGTAGAACATAAATTTCTAGTAAAACAGACTGCCTAGGATCCAAATCCCACCCAGGATGAGCTTGGCAGTAAGTAATGAGCAACCTCAAGAATCTCAGTTGCTCTATACGTAAAAGTTTATTACCCATTCTCACTAACATCTGCAAGTCTAGATACTCTTCAGGGAAGTTCACTTCCCAAGTTCTATTTTGTGACTCCCATCATCTCATCGCATGGCTTTCAGGATCTCCCAGACAGGCAAAGAGAGGGCAGAAAAGATTCACAACTATAATGACTATCATAGCCTGGAGATGACACATGTCACATTTATACATAGGCCACTGATCAGAACTCATCATGTAAACTAATTACAAGGAGGCTGTAAAATAGAGCTAAGGACATAGATATTTGATATTACTTTCTGTGACCCACAACTTCTACCACTTTGAAGCTTTTCAACCATGGGCAATATCCTTACCTTCCATCAGCAGATTACAATGTCCCAAGTTCAATCGCTGTTGTATTAAAAAAATCAGTTGTAAATCATCCCTTCCATTTTAAACACATGGACATAATTGGAGCTAAATACGTCATTCCCTTTTTATAGTGACTCAAGAGTTCCAATATATTTTCTTGAGTTCAATATCCTCTTTATTTACTTATACTTAGAATATAAATTACTAAAATTAGAATCTACTTTGTTTTCATTACCACTTTCAACTTTGGGTTTTGCCTTCTTCTATGCCATTATTTGGAATGTGTTCAGTTTTAAATATACATATTATATATATTAATATATTAATATATATAATATAAGATTATATTATATAATATTAATATATTAATAATATAATATATAATATATAATGTATAATATAATTACTATATATATAATAAGAATAGAATCACACACAGAAAATAGTCCCAATATTCTAAAAGGTCTAAAGAAAGCTGGAGTTTTTTTTAGGATGCCACAGAAATTAAATCAATCTATTATTTTCTTTTTTCAACTATTTTATTTCTCTATCAGCTGCTTCTTTTTACTCCATCATGAGTTCTTTCCCTGTGTTCTAAGAACCCTCATACAAATGATCTAATTGTTCCAATTAATCATTTTGAAACTGTAGCACCTCTTTGGAACTAAGTTCTCAAATGGGGTCCTTTGTAGATCACAACTCAGTCTGCATGTGGCTGCCTTGGCCAAGCACATTATCCTAGTACAGCCTGCCACAACAAGACTTGTTGAAGGTCTTAAAACACTTGGTGCTCCTAACTCACCTCTGGCAGCTTAGCTCAGAAGATAGTTTGGGTAAAGGACAATCTCATCGTTTCATAGATTCCTCTCCAAAATAATATTGTGAATTCTTTTCCATGAAGAAAGCCACATTCATTATTTTCAGTTTACTCTTGGCTTAGTATTCTAGAGAGTAGGAAAATATTGAACCATAGGGTTAGCCACCCATGGCAGAGCTAACAGATGGGTTTTTCAAGACAAAGAAAAATATGTGGAAAACACATCTTCTAGTCATTCTATCTCTGTCATGCGTAGAATTTTTTTCATAGAATTTTTCTAAGACACCTACAACCTTATACAGATTTTCAGTATCTGTTGTAGTATTGGATTTTCTTCATTTACATTTTGAATTATTACAGAAAAGGTACTGTTACCATGACAAAAAATGCAAACTGAGTTATTTTCTCAAACATATAGGTCACCCAGTGAGCACAACAGAAAACTATGATAATTGTGAATTTAAGCAAGAAGAGAAAACAGATCAATTTTGAGCAAAGGGCACGACTAATCTATAAATAACCTTTAAACCATGGAGCATTATGTAAAATATTAAACGATTTTTTAAAGGGTAAAAAGAAATTGAAACAAAAACTAAAATTTATCTCATAAATTCAGTTTTTCATAAACATAAGAGAGATACATTAAAGAAGAAAATCTATCAGTTAATTGGTAAACATATTTACCTTGGTCACTTCATTGCAGTGATAGGTATGACGGGAAGGGATACTGGAAGCAACCTCAGTCCATCACTGGGAATACGGATGAATCAACGTGCTGAATGTATAATATGGAGTGGCAATTAGAAACAAGATATGAGGTTTTGTCAAAGCAACATGGACAGGTCCCCCCAAAAAAAGGAATAAAGAAAAACGTAATGAGAGATACATCATCTGATATTATTTACATAAATTACAAATATGTATATACAAAACAATAAAACACAACCTGAAACAAAAAGATACACTAGAAAATAGTTGTCTATGCTAGTGGAACTAACACCTCTCAACAAAATATTCAAATAGTACAAAAATTTGCTAAGTCCCATTCAGGCTACTACTCAATGTGCCATCTTCAATGGCCCAGAATTGTAGGAGCTAAAATGCCCAAAATAAGGTTTTGGAAGCCCTTCCATTCTGGCTGCCTGTGCTCTAAAGGAAATGGGTTGGGTAGACATAAAAGGGAACAAAGTTGAAACAAGTAAGAGAGACTCTGCACTGAGCAGATACTAGTTTGTCTGCTAAGAACTAAAGAGTATAATTAGACAGCCTCGGGCACTGGTTGGGGGACGGGGTGTGGAGAGAAAGGTAGCCCTCCCTGGCCATGACAACATGCTCAGCCAGACTGTATAGACTGTATATTCTTAGCTTATGTGGGGTTTTGTTTTGTTTATTATCTGACCGTCAGCAGGTTCTTTGGAATTCACACCCAAACACCTAGGAAAAGTATTACAGTTAAGAATCAAGCCTTAGCAGCCATTCAGTTAGTTGCTTAAACCTCAGCACAAATCAATCGAAAAGCAATAGACTCAAAACTACATAGAGATGTGGATTAATCATCGACAGCACATCCATCACTCGGTTAGGTTTGGGATTCTGCAAGCCACAAATATCATGTTCCAACAAGTAGGATGTGACACGTAGGCAGGAAAATAAAAGGCAGTTGTGGTAGTGAGTATTACAGGTTAACAGAAGTCAGGTCCCAAACCTTCACACAATTGAAAATGATTAGTGATACTCCCTGTGATAAAGTTTCAGGCCACTAGATGCTGGTAAGCCTAGTAAAGGCAACTTCTCTATAACAGCTAAGGGAAAGTTAGAAGGACCTAAGTAATAGAAAACAGCCAAGACCGATTTGGAAGCTTCCAATCACATAACAAAGCACATTCTTTTTTCAGGGCATTGTGGCCAGGTGGGGGATTGGCTTATGAAAGCAGTCTCTACATGACATGATTTATGGAGAGAACCACAAACTTGCTGACACAATTCCATACAATGGCATGCTGGACAAGTTATATGGCTTTCCAAAGGAGATGCATACAGGATGAGAAACAGAAACAAGATTTTATGATTTAAAAAACAAATCATAACCTTCCTGCAGTCACATGTCCAACATTTAATCTCTAAATTATTACAACCAGAGGAACCAACATTTCCATTCCTGCAGAATGAGTGACACATGGTTTAATGTTCCTCTCCCCTCCTGGGAATGTACTTTCCCCAAGAGCCCAATGAAAGGAGGCTTGTCTGGTCATATCTCTGGAAAGGGATCATTGACTATGCCAGCTTTGATGTTTATTACCTTCCTACAGTGAAGCTAGAAAAATTATGAAAAAAAAATTTAGAAGCAAAACAAAGACTATATCTCAATATATTCTCATAGAACTAGTTCTGTTTTGGCAACATACTTTCTTCTCCTAAGGCCAGGGGTGATATTCAACACATGAAACAGTCAATGTGGCACCCACACAGGCCAATCAAACCACATAAAAATCAACTATACTGATGCTGGTGCCTACTGGCATAGCACAGCCTAGAGCCCTGCTGAGGTAACCCTCAAATACTATAGACTGGTTTTCTACTTTGAACTGGGATAAATACAGAGAGCTTGTTTAGTTTTCCAGAATCAACTCAAAAATTTGGTGAAGGTCCCTGGGGTCCTTTTTTGCAGGGATTCTCAAGCCTCTGTTGACCATTTGTTGACCCAGTCAGGCTCAACATGCACAAAAGCAGAACAGTCCCACAAAATGACAGGCTACCCCTGGATTTATCCAGAAAGAAAGATATTCACTCCACTCCAGACTCTGATAAGGAAAAAAGAAGGAAAATCCAAGTGCTCATCCCCACTCTGAGCCCCTCTCCCCTGATAGGTACATTCTGGGGCAGGGGCAGGCACCCCAACTCTGCAGTTCCACTTTCCTATGTTCCCCTACTACTTCTTTCTCTCCTAAAAGGATCCTTCTAAGAAAGCCTGGGCTCTTCCCAGACTAGTGGTGGTGTAGGAGACCACAGCCACTTTCTGGGCAAGAGGAAACTCACAAGAGGGACCACAGAATAGGGCTAATGCCCCTATCTCATCCAAGACATTCCAACTCTTAAAGAACAAACAAGCCAAACTTGACATTGATCCTACTAGTACTACTTTTTAATGTAATATTTTCCACTCCTTTTTAAAATTATAATTAGCACACAGTGTTATACTCGTTTCAAGTATAATGATTCAACAATTCAACATTATCCAGTGTTCATCCAGGTAAGTATACTCTTGATCTCCTTCATCTATTTGACCCTTCCCCCAACCTACCTCCACTCTTGGCAACCACTAGTTTGTTCTCCATATTTATAAATCCATTTTTTGTTTTTCTTTTTTTGTTTTGTTTCTTATATTCCACATATAAGTGAAATCATATGGTATTTGACTTTCTCTGGTTGACTTATTTCACTTAGGATTATACCCTCTGGGTCCACCCATGTTGTTCCATACAAATTTTAGTATTATTTGTTTTACTTCTATAAAAATTTGTAGTTGGTATTTTGATAGTGATTGCATTAAATCTGTAGACTGTTTTGGATAGTACAGACATATTAACAATATTACTTCTTCCAATCCATGAGCCTGGAACATCTTTCCATTTGTTTGTGTCATGTTAAGTTTCTTTCATCAGTGTTTTATAGTATTTGAAGTACAAGTCTTTCACCTCCTTGGTTAAGTTTACTCATAAGTATTTTATTACTTTTGGTGCAATCGTAAATGAGATTGTTTTCTTAATTTCTTTTACTGCTGCTTCATTATTTGTGTGTGAAAATGCAACAGATTTCTATATATAAACTTTGTATCCTGACACTTCAGTAAATTAATTTATTCAGTTCTAGTAGTCTTTTGGTGGAGTCTTTAGAATTTTCTACATACACTATTATGTCATCCTCGAGGATTGAAAGTTTTACTTCTTCCTTAACAATTTGGATGCTTTTTATTTTTCTTGTCTGATTGCTGTGGCTAGGTCTTCCAGTACTATGTTGAAAAAAATTATAAGAGTAGATATCCTTGCCTTGTAACTGATCTTAGAGGAAAAGCTCTCAGGTTTTCACCATTGAGCATGATATTAGCTGTAAGGATTTTATATATGGCCTTTTATGATGTTGCGGTTATATTCCCTCTACATTTTCATTGAGAGTTTTTATTGTGAACAGATGTTATACTTTGTAAAATTATTTTTTTGCATTTATTGAGATGATCATTATTTTTATTCTTTTTCTTGTTAATGTAACATATTATGTGGACTGGTTGGTGAATACTGAACCACCTTTGCAATACTGGAATAAATTCCACTTGATTGTAATGAATTTTTTAATGTATTGTTGGATTCAGTTTACTAATATTTTGTTGAGGATTTCTGCATCTATGTTCATCAGAGATACTGACCTTTACCTGTTGTGTCTTTATCTGGTTTTGGTAACAGGGTAATGCTGGCCTCACAGAATGAATTTGAGAGCTTTCTTTCCTCTTCTACTTTTTAGAATAGTTTGAGAAGAATAGGTATTAACTCTTCTTTGAGTGTTTTGCAGAATTCACTTCTGATTCCATCTGGTCCTGGACTTTTGTGTTGGGGACTTTTTTATTACTGATCCAATTTCATTACTAGTAATCAGCCTGTTCAAATTTTCTATTTCTTCCTGATTCAGTTTTCGAAGGTTATATGTTTCTAGGAATTTATCCATTTCTTCTAGGTTGCCCATTTGGGGGCATATAATTTTTCTTAATATTCTCTTATAAACCTTCATAATTTTATGGTGTTGGTTGTTCTTTCTCCTTCATTTCTGATTTTATTTATTTGAATCTTCACTCCTTATTTCTTAATGAATCTGGCTAAAGGTTTATCAATTTTGTTTAACTTTTCAAATAACCAGCTCCTGGTTTCATTGACCTGCTTCATTGTTGTTTTGGTCTCTGGTTATTTCTGCTCTAATATTTATTACTGACTTCCTTCTGCTGGCTTTGGCCTTTATTATTTTTCTAGTCTCTTCAGGTATATGGTTAGGTTGTTTGAGATTTGTCTTGTTTCTTGAGGTAGGCCTGTATTGCTGTTATATTCCCTCTTAGAACAGCTTTTGCTGCATCCCAAAGACTTTGGATGATTTTCATTTTCACTTGTCTCTATGTATTTTTTTTTATTTCCACCTTGATTTCTTGTTTGATCTAATCATTCATTTTTTTAAAGATTTTATTTATTCATGATAGTGAGAGAGAGAGAGAGAGAGAGAGAGAGAGAGAGGCAGAGACACAGGCAGAGGGAGAAGCAGGCTCCATGCAGGGAGTCCGACGTGGGACTCGATCCCGGGACCCAGGGATCACGCCCTGGGTCAAAGGCAGGCGCCAAACTGCTGAGCCACCCAGGGATCCCCAAACTATTCAATCTTTAGTAAGATGTTATTCAGCCCCCATTTTTTGCATCTTTCCATATTTTTTGTGATTGGTTTCTAGTTTCATATCACCATAGTTGAAAAAGATGCATGATATGATTTCAATCTTTAATTTATTAGGGCTTGTTTTGTGGCCTATTCCAAAGAATGTTCCATGTGTACTTCAAAAGAATGAGTATTCTGTTTTTTGGATGGAATTTTCTGACTATATCTATTAGGCTAATCTGATCCAATGTATCCTAATAGTACTTATTATTTCAAAGACATACAGATGCAGTCCTTTCCACACTGCTGGGGAGAACTCTTATTATTTGTTGGAACACTCAAACAATGTTTTGAGTATACACATTCATGAAATCATATGTATTTACAGGAGAAAGTTATACTGTCACTGTTCACTAATACAGATTTTACAGTGTAACCCTACTTATACAGGGTTACATCCCAGTAATCCCATATAACTTGAAAATATCTTAAGTCAAAAGTAAATTTAATAAACCTAACATCATAGCTTAGCCTAACGTACCTCAAATGTGCACAGAACATTGTCATTAGCCTACAGTTGGGCAAAATCATCTAACACAAAGCCTAGTTTATAATAAAATATCAAATACCTCATGTAACTTATGTAATAATTATTAAAAACAAAAAACGGAAGGGTTTCAAAAAACAAAACAGGTATGGATACATGTTTCTGGTTGTTTATTCTCATGATCTCATGGCTGACTGGAGCTGTGACTCATCACCACTGCCCAGCATCATGAGACAGTATCATACTGTGTATCCTACCCCAGGAAAGGATTACAATTCAAAATTTGAAGTACAGTTTCTATTGAATGCATATAATCCATGCATCATCACAAAGTTAAGAAATCATTATTCAAACCACTGTTAAGTTGGGGACCATCTGTCATATTTTCTAACCATTTCTTTTTTGTTTAATTTTTTTAAGTTTTTTTAAAAATTTTTTTAACCATTTCTATATGAGGACACTCATATACGTTTAGAGAACTACATATGTAGTAGCTGAGAACACAGGCTAGAGCCAGACTTCTATCCTGGCTGGTCCACTTAGTGGCTATGGGATCTTGAGTCAACTTCTTAACCTCTTCAAGTTTCAGTCTCCTCATCAATAAAATGAGAATAGGAAGTCTAACATCATAAGATCCTTGGGAAAATTAAACAATTTCAATACAAAAGGTGCTTAGAGTGATACATATAGTAGGCATTCTGTAATTATTAAATGGGATATATTTTCACAGCACAGACAAAATGGTCAGTTGATTCTGATAAACCAAAGCAAGAATCATCAGACTTTCTAGAATCCTACAGATTGTTTTTTGTAAAGATGTTCACAATTTACCTGACTGATTTGTCATCATGGACTTATGGATTTATTCAACAGATATTTCTTGAGAGATAACTATATGCCAGACCCTGTGCCAGCAGCTGAGAATATTAAAAGGAATGAGGTGTGGTCCTTGCCACCATAAAGTTTACAATCAAGTGGTGGAGATAGACATATTCACATAATACAACACAGAGAGTGGTTTTAGATGGGGCACAAGAAAGGAGTTAACCCACATCAAGGAGCCAAAATGATACATGTACCCAAACACCTCTGAATAGTGGCACTGGGCGGTCAAAACTTATATACGATACAAAACTAGACTCATCATACCTATGAGGCTTCATTTCCACTGACGACAGAAGCAAAACCTAGATCTTCCTATTTCAAAGTAATGTACACCTTTCTTCTTTAAGCTTAATCTCTTCTGGGTAGTCAAATTCCAGGTTTTCCCCCAACATCATTCTCCTGTCCCTAAGGGACTTATTAATTGTCCTGACATTAGACAAAGACTATCTAGCTCTTGCTTAGTGTCTGAGAACCAACCACATCCATCAACTGCACCAAACTCTGTGATGCTGGTATCTGTGGTCTGATTCCTTAGCAGAGAGGTGACAGCTTTCAGGTAGCTTGGTTTCTCTGCCAGTAGCCTCAATCTCTCACCTCAGCACTCATATATAAAACCAACATTCTGAGATTTAGCTACATGCATCCACATGCGGCCCTTGCTTTGGACTACCCAATCCATAATTTCCAGTTTAAGGTGTGGCAGCTTCCTGGCAGACAGGCTATTTTCTAATTCTTAAACAGTGTCCTTTGCTTCAAATTTTAAGAACTTTCCTGAATCTGAAGGACAACTTGAGAATGGGCCAACTCAGGCCTGGTTATCTTACACACACATAACACCATAATTTCTATTCTACCAAGGATGTTCCTCTTAATCATCTCCATTCAGAATTTGAGGCAAGATGTGAGAACCAAGTTCCCTTTAATCATTGATGTTAAAGTCAGGTGAGGTCTCTAGCCCACTCAGGGCCAGGAACCAGACCCAATTCAGGACTCAGGATTCTTGCTTTCTTCTTACTCTTTCTCTCCAGGTTCCTCCCGACCAGTTTTGTTTGGTTTCTTTCCAATGTATTGGAAAATGAACTTTGTGCTCCACTCTGCATATTCTGTGTTCTGTGGCTTATAGTAAATTGTTCTTCCTTCAGTCCTGTAACTTCTTAATATTTTAAAGGAATAGTTAATATTTAAAGCAAAGCTTCTGGTTTCTCTTTCAACGAATCTAGGTATTACAAGTGAATGCCTTGGCTTTTCACAACTGTTGTCTCTGAAATTAGCTTCAAGAGCATGTTTTGGAATTCAAAAACTGAACATTGTCTCCTTTGTTCTTAGCTGGGTCCTGCCCTCCCCCTGAAGCAATGGATATCATGACTCAGTGGGCAGAACTATAAAGCCAATGAACTAAAGGAAATTAAAAATACAGAAGAGAGAGTTTCAAAATCATGCCTTCTTTGCCCCAAAATTTTAAAAAGAAAATTAATTCCAAAAGATCGGGTAACAAAATAGCATTGAGTACTTCTGTTCTCCAATATACCTTTGCAATCCTGTGGCCTAGAGCATGTCATAGGAATAAAAAGCGTTCTCAAAACGCAAAAGCATTCTCAGACAGGTGAAGCTGTAACATCACCCTGATTCCAGGGTGGGTGAACATTCCAACTGCAGCAAAAAGAAGTCTTTGCCACTCCCTGCAAATAAGCAAGGTTGTTCTGGAGGTGAGGGGAAGGACAATGGGGGAGGTTGATATAAATCACAGAAACTGTGAATTTAAAAAAAAAAAAAATTCCTGTGTGACTGTCCATGAGCTGATCATTCAAAATTACCTAGCTATAGTTTCCACTAACAACCTCAGACTTTAAGAATCATTGTTCTAGCTCTCTACAATTAGCTAAATGTGTTCCTGTCTTTTTTTTTTTTTTTTTTTTTTTTTTTTTTTTTTTTTTTTTACTTTCTCTATGAAGTAGTTAGGGAACCAAATTTCCATTTGAAGACTCCAAGGCCCTCTGACTTTCTTAAAGCCAAATAGTGCTAGTGATAGAAAACAAGTTCAGACCTCCTCACTCCACATTGAAGGGGCTATTTACATTCTTTATCCTTATAAATGCTGCTCCCTAATTCTCTTCTTTTCTTAAAATCATTCCCCATTTTTATCCCATGGCTTATAATTATTTGCTTATGCTGTTTATTCTTCCCAAATATCGACAGACTGCAATTATCACTAATTCATGCAAGTTCCTTCCCACACTGTGTATTGCATGGCCTGCTCATCCTGAATGTCAAGTCATCAGCCATTTCATCTGTATGATTCATCTGTCCCCTGAAATCACCTCTAATTTTGAGGAAGCTTGCAGTCTTTACAGAACTCACATGAGTTCTTTTAGTTACTGTTCATTCCCTAAAGAAGATACTCTTTTATCACTTTCCAACTCCCACTCAAAGTATCTAATGTCTCAAATCTTCCACTGCCCAGGTCATTCCCCCTAAGACTCTCCTTTCCCAGGAATGCCGTATGTGTAAGTCAGATCTCACCACCCATCATCTTAGCAAAATGTAGCACCAGCTATTTTAATTTAGCAAATTAAAAGTAACAGCTCTATAATAATTAACTTCCACTGCATTGTAACCCCAAAATTTAATGGTTTTAAAAAACCATTTATTTAGCTGACAATTCTGCAGGTCAGCAGTCTGGGCTGTGCATAGCTGCACAGTTCTGGTCTTGGCCGGACTCAATCAATGCATCTGTACTCAGCTGCCAGGTCAGCTGGGAACCAGTTGGTCTAGGATGACCTCAGCTGGAATGGCTGCCTGGACTTGTTCACAAAGCAAGAGAGCAGAGGGAAGATACAGGCTTGGAACTGATACACCATCATTTTTGTCACATTCTATTAGCCAAAGCAAATTCTAAAACCAGACAAGATCCAAGGATTGGGTAAAGAGACTCTTGATATGAGATGCTGCAAAAATGCAATGAGGTGATTTTTTTTTTTTTAAGCAAACTACCAAAATATCTGTGGCAAAAATTGGTCCAACCACAAACTTTATTAAGTTTGACTACATGACCTACTCTGCTAGGCACCCTTATGTGAATATGTATTTAACTATTTCCTAACCAACTTAACTCCATTAAGTTTGCCCAACATTACTAAGGTATCTAATTCTAGGCACTGTGCTAGTCATGAAAATATATAGGCAAATAAGAATATCGTTACCATTAAGAAGCTTGCAGTCTAGCAGAGGAAACAAATAGACAAATACATGCAATTATAGATACTTGGGGTTACAAAGAAACGGTATATGACTCAGAAAATTTCCTGGAGGAGGTTATAGAATCTCAGGTATCAGAGAAACCTAGAGGGTTAGAAGTGCTGCATTCTATGTGTATGGACACATAACTGTGAATCCACAGCTCCCAGCTTTGTGAGATGGTCAAGACAGTACTTCACGGACAAACTTGGGTCACCATGAATAGCATATCTGATACCAGAGACTTTCAACAAGGTAGCGTTGAACAGATTTAGCCCACCAGTCCCCCACTTAAGGATCCTAGGTAAACCTTAGTTTTTGTTCTCTACCAAAAATATCAGAGTCAGCATTGCTTGTTTTCTGTCTCCCCAGCACTCCTCACTATTCAATCTATGTTCAACATCCATGTTCCTCTATGTTTAGCATTTACAATCCTAAAATCTAGTTCATCCTCAATACTGAGATGTGGTTTCCATGTCAGTTGCCTCAGGTAGTTTTCATCCTATTCTTCAAGTCCAATACCAGTCATACATTAATTTATACAATAATTATTTATCAAGGACCAGCTATGGCCTAAAACTACTACATGATGGTAAAAAATATAATTATAGCCTCTATCCTCATGACTCTCATAATATGTAGAGAGAGACTGATATTAAAACAGTAACTGCACAAGTGATTTTCAATTACGTTTATATGTCCTGTAAAAAAAATTATATTAAAAGGTACAGGAACAAAACATGAAAGATCTCAATTAGTCACCTGACAGATGAGCAGAAATTGACCCCAAAAGAGAATTGCAGGGACCCAGAGGACACAGAGCCTGTGTTCTAGACTAACGACACAGTGTGAAGGAGCTGAGTGTGAAGGAGGCTGGTGTGTTGGAGGAGCAAAAAGCTAGCCAATGTGACTGGATGTGAGTAATGAGAAGAATCATAGGCAATGGGGCTGGAAGGGCAGAAGACAGCCAATCCACCCACATGGATTCACCACTCTGCATAAAGATATTTTTCTCCAAGACCACACAAAACTTAGGATGCATGTGACTTCAGCATTAATGCAATCTTACAATTTTCTATTTCATTTACAGTTTATCAAAGAGTATCTTAATTTCTCAATCCACAAATTTAGCTATAATTCCGACTAATCCCAGTGCCTTGAATATTTCCTCAAGATATGGTTAACTTGAATCCAACCAGTCAGAAAAACTAAGCAGATATAAAATGTTTTACAGGATCACAGCAATTGAAAACATCTCCCAGGGCATATAATAAAGGGTGGTGGAAGAACCAGAGCTAGAATCTGGTTCACTCTGCTTTCTCTCCGAGGATGTTAAAGCTAAAAATTATGCCCTACCAACTTATCCTTAGAATCTAAGGAGGAGAGGTTACTAGGAATTCTAGGAATCCCTCCAATCCTCTTGTCTATTTTACTATCCAAAACCTTTCTTTATCTCTAATATTCTCTTTTAAGTTCTTTTAAAATTAGAATTTGGAGTAAATGTGCTTTATATGCAAACAGTTGGCTGTTTCTGTGTGTAAATGTGGTTGAAAATGAAAGCTATAAAAACAAAACTATAAAAACCTTGAAACCTCAAACTCTGCATCCACTGGTCAAAAGTTTCTATGGTTGTATGTTGGAAGATGGCAGGGAGTTGCTAGCAGAAAACAAATCTGGAAGAGGGATTATACTATTTCTTACTTCTCTAAGGCTCACTTATTTGATCAGACTGAGATTCCGCTCCCCTTTAATTCCCCATATACTACCTAGCTGAAGAGAATTAATGTGCAATCATGATTCTTTGCCCCCGTGTCTCCTACGCTGCCCCCTCCCCTAACCGGCAGCACAGCCACCCACCCTATTCTGGACTCATGGCCATTGGTGGGTTTTCCTACCCTACCACAACTTAACCCATTACTTAATTCAGCATTTTCTTGGCATTAACTTAGCATGTAATTCTTTAGTCTACATCGTTTAATTCACCTGAGTTCAAAGAAAACCTGTGCAAACTCTGAGGTCAAAAGTTTGTGGACCACTGTTTTTCCCAGGAGGTCACTTTACTTGGGAGTGTGATGCCATTTTCTAACCATTTTCAGAGCTGAAAACATAATCTTGAATTAAAACACTTTGCATTTTAGGAGCTCAGGTCCTATGCTGGGTTCTGTTATTTTAAAGCTGGCTAAAAATTTCCTGGAGGTGACTGAGTTTTCTCGTTCCCCGGGGAAGCTGCTGTGAATGACTTTCCACAATGCCTTTTCTGAGAGTCGCCAAGTTCACTTTTTGCAACCTAAGTGTTATACGCTTAAATATATGCCAGGGGCATTCAAATTGAAGGAACCAATGAAAATTCTAAATGGAAAGCTTTTAAATGAATATAGAAACAGAGAGCTTAACTTAAGGAGGTAATAAAGTAAAAACAAAGCTTAGGGTTCCAATCTCACCCTAAGCAGTGGGACCCTAAGCAAGCTGCTCTGGATTCCCATTCTATCTCAGGGATTTCATGGCATTCTTTCAGAGACGAAATGAATTAACACGTGTAATTCATTTCTTGCCTTTGGCTTTCCTGATGTCTAACTAGCCAGCATGATAAGACAGGGAGTAAGTCATGTTCTGTTTTTTTTTTTTGTTTTTTTTTTCTTTAAATGAACTAATGGAGATTCATTGATTTATGCAGTCAATTATAAGTGTGGGCAACAGCCAAATAGGCAAGTTACTTGAAGGAAAAAAAAAAAATCCTCAGGTCACTGAAGCAGCAATTAGCAAGCATTGTGGGGAGAAGAGGAAAAAGGAGGAAAAAGGCCTGATGAGGCAAATTGCCTTTAATTATCCTTAAACATTTTCTCGTCTTCTTTTGATGCCATAAGACCCCCTGCAGTTCCAAAATAAAATAAGCCTGAGTTTTGTTTTGCTCTTTTAAATAGGAACATAATAGCCACTGTGGAAACATGTTCTTAATCAAAGGTATTAAACTCCTGGCTGCTCTCCTTCATTTGAAATTGCCTGGGTTCATTATTATCAAGGGGAAGAGAAGTCTAGTCACCATTTCTCTCCCTTCTTAGTAAATTAAAATATTAATTACAAAATACGTTATTTTTATCTTATATCTTAAGCTATTAGTTACTATGGCTAGATTAAAAAAAAGAGGATTCATTTTGTGCCAAAGTAATTTCCCTAACAAAGCGTTCATACTTACTTTCTAGTTCCTGGACTTCAAATCAGTACATGAAATGCTGCATTTTTGAGAGCCATCTGAATAAATTCGATAGCAACTTCATTTATTTTCTGTCTCAGAGATAAGTGTGCAATTACAGTTGCCGTGTCCATGTGCTCATGGCCTGTGCCCACTCAGACAAGGCCACTGGCTGCAGCCAATGCCCGGCAGAGCTGAGAGGAAAGAAAGAGCGTTTCCTTTTCATTTCCACCACACAATGCAGTAATCGATCTTATGCCCGTAGACACAAATGCTCAATCTCTAGGAAAGAGGCAAATAAAGCCACAGAATAGACATTAGAGCTAACTAAAACCCTCATTGTCTGCCTCTTCAAAGACTCAAATTACCAGCAAGGTACTGAGGTGACAGTAGAAAGTCTTAAGAAAACACAAGCCAAGGACCAGCATGCCCACTAAGCTTATGCAGATGACCTGGTCCTGCGGTGTCTCGAGTCATCACAAAATAAACCAAAGCTGCTCTCTCTTTTACCGGTGAGAGTTGCATGCAGTAATCATGCATGTGGAGTTTATTTGGCAAGGGTCTAAAAGCCACCCACCCCCTTGCAAAATATTCCCTCCTTTCCCTACTACCTGCATGGTACCTGAAATTAGATAATTTTTCCCTCTTACACTTGGAAGGATATTCAGTTTAAGAGGTCACTATTTAATTTCGGAAACAGCTAGAGAGATAAGACTGTGCAGCAAATACCATTTATTAAGTGCCACTATGCACTAAGTACTTTACATATATTATTTTCCTGAATCGCTACAATAATCTTACGATGTAGACATTTTTTATAGCACCTTGTTATGTGTGAAAACTGAGGCTTAGAAAGATTAAGTAACTTGGACAATTGGCAAGTGGTACAGTGAAGATCTAAATCCAGGTGTCTACATGTGAAGCCCTTGCTCTTGCTATGTCTGTTGGCTTCTATCTGATAGAAGATACATGTTGGGGTATGAGGAACAGAGGGCTGGGGCTTTGGGAAACAGAAGAGAGGATGGAAAAAGTGGAGAAGGGACACTGGCTAGAAGAGAATCAGCTCTAGACATGCCCTCAGAAGGGAGAAGCCCTCTTTGCCAGACTGTCAGATGGAAGCATTAATGCTTGCCTGCTCAGTCCTCCCACTAAACATCATCCAAACCAACCTTCTTTTCAGACCTTTTGTGCATATGTCCCACTGAATTGCCCAAAACCCACAGTCCCTGTGAATGAGCGAAGCAGCTGTAATTCTTTCACATGCACTCTTCTGTGTCCTTGGTAGATTTCGGACATGCGCCCCTTCCTCTCTGAAAGGGTCAAGCTCACTGGTCTCCACACATCAAAGCCACTGGGAGGCAGGAGAGTGTAGGGTAGTGGGGCTCTGCTGCCCATCTGTGTGCACCTTAGGCAAGTTACTTAAGCCTCTGTGCCTCAGATTGCTCATCTGAAAAATCGGATCGATAATCATGCCTCCTGCACGGAACTGCAGTGGCTAGCAGGTAGAAAATGTTGAATGGATGCTAGCGTAGGCTGGTAGTCAGTAATAAACCATCAATTGATTTAACTAAGTAGGATAGCACTCCTCAAAGGCATACTGTAAAGCAATTTCTGAACCAAGGAAGTTTGGATTCCTTGGCCACCTGACCCGCTCTTACAAACAAATGCACAATGTACCTTAGAATATAAAAAGAGTTCCCCAAACTGCAATCAAGAAACCTACTGTAACATATTTAACATGTTCGTTCCATGAAGCACACCTGAGGGATTAGTGTTCCAAAGAATTCGCCATAGGAATTATGAATGGGGACAAAGAAATGTAAACACGAGTGCATTTAACTGTACCAGTTCTCTTGTATCTGTCACATATTCATACTTCAAAACCAAAACTTCTTTTTGTATTAAAAACTCAGCTGACCAGTTAGGAGACTGGTCTTGAACAAACTACTCATCTCAAGTCTCTCTACATACATGAGTCTGTCTTATTGAAGGTAGGGAATCAGCTTTAATCATCGTTGAATTTCCAACATGTATTTCAGAGCCCAAAACTCTGGCCTCAGAATGCTTGTAAAAGGAAAGATTGAAGTCTTGATTGGGAACTAGATGGAACAAAGTGGTTCATCTACTATCACCAAGTTGATTCAATCCCACAGACTTTTGCAGAGCCAATGCAAATTCTTCTGCCAGCAAACACTGAAACTGCATTAGGAGTGCAAGAGGTTGACAGGCAGATATTGCCTCTGAAAGATAAAGGGGGAGGAAGCAGGCCGGGGCAGAGTCTCAGACTGCACTGCAAACCTGACACTCAGCCAACCTAACCTAATGGGAAACCTCAGAGCAAACACTGCGTTTATGCGTGTCCTGCAAACGGCAGAAGTGGGCAAGCCCTAGGGCCCCCACCATGCTCAGTCACTGGCTGGGGGGCTGCACAGAAGAGCTTGGCCTTGGCTCAAACTGCAGTGGAGGCAGATCCCTAAACCACTGCAAGAGCAAATCACCAGCTAACTACTCCTCTTGGCTGTGGGGGAAGTTCTTTCTTGAGGTTAGATCCAGCAGTGCACCTCTAGGCTACCACAATGACTCTCTTCCACGTCTCTAACTTAAATCCAGAGATAAACAAGGCTAAAACTTTACACTAGACTATACTGTGATAAGAAAATTAACCAATTCATTAAATTAATCTAAGAAAGCCGTATGCCAATAGTTTGGGGAAAGACAGATGGGGTGATTGGTTAACAATGCCTGTCATAGACACAGGAGGGGACAATAATTATGCAAAGAACATGTATTTGCCATCCCTGGATTACCCCTTCCCTCTGCCAACTCAAATCTCCCTCAAGGTCAGGTGAAGTTTCACATTTGCCATAATTTTCTTGACTCTATAAAGGTCTCTCCATAAGGTCTCTCCTTTCATAACCAGTTACAACATTTATTACTGTCTCATAATTTGTCACAGAATTTCTATTTCCTGTATTATCCTACAATTGTTCCTATTACAGCTAAACCCAATAAACCAACCATGAACAATTTGATAGTAGGTATAATGTCCCTTGCTTTCTTACTTGTCCCTTTTTGAAAAGCCTCACATCCCTTAACACACTGTAGAGACATTTAGATGTACGGGTCAAATGACTAGACTCACAGTTCTAGAGATGAGCAACCTTGTTGTAGAAATTCAAGGGCACTATTTATTTCCTTCAAAATGTTCCAAAAGAAAGGAGTGAGCATCATTCCCTGTTGGGATGTATCTGCATACATACTTGTGCCTTTTTGTTGCATGTATTCCTTTTGCTGCTCCTAGGAGCCACTGGCAGCTTACAGGAGGTCTAAGGAGAGAAACTGGAGGCTTTAGGAACATTTCTATACTCTCTGTCTGTTCCATCCCACTACCCTCTGAAATGTCTAGCTTGAATTTTCTAATTTAACATAAATTTCCCCACAAGCACAACTTCAAGCATCCTGGCCACCAGCACCCCTTCCAACAACGGTTCCACCACTGAGCCTCCCAACAGAAACTGTGGAGCTGCTTCTGCTACTTACCCCTGAAATTCATACAGATAATAGAGTGTGGTCTCTACTTCTATTTTCATGGTCAAAATCCTCCAGTGAAGCCAACTCTGCTTCCCTTACTTCCCACTTCTGCTATTTTGATTCCCACCCAGCCTCTCTTCAAAGATCAACTTTCCAAAGATCAACTTGTTACAGAAAGAAACAAAACAGATCGAGGGGGAAAAAAGAAAGGTTGGGATGAAACTTTTTTTTTTCTATGAAACAGTTTGCCTTCTTATACATTTGGCTTTATTTACTAGAGGTGGGGGAAGAAAGACATTTGCTTCTAAACTCACTGAAGTAGACTCTACTCATTCAAATTAGCTTATCTTTTTAAATTTTAGATAACACTGCCAGTTTGCCAGCTCATACTGTTCAGAACATTTAAAGTAAATAAAAGCTTTCAAGAAAATCTCTTTAAACCCTAACCTAAAAAATTAGTTCTCATCACATCCCATATGTTTACATGGTCACAACTGCCATCCCAATTTTAAAGCTCACTTAAAAGGGCATCAGAAGGTAAGTGATTTGCTGGAGGTCACAGTGAATCCAGGGTGAGTCAGGAATAGAAGCCAGCTGTTTGGACTAGCCACCCCATGCTCTAATCACTTCAACAACATTCATTCCCACACACCCCATTATTACAGAGACACTTGTCCCAGAGCCCTGTCCAATTCATCTTCTATAACACAGGCTGTGGAAATTCTCAAACCACCCATCCCTATCACTTCTCAAATTTGATTCTGACTCATTGTAAAGCCTCCTTCTCAGTTATAGTCACTGGGTCATATTCAGATCAAATCTATTTAGGCTGTTTTCTTATTTAATACAAAATGTCACCATAAGTGCTAAATATTTTGCCAACTCACAAGTGTAGAAATTTCTTCTCACTTTCATGTATCACGTTGGTGTGAATTCAGTGAGCGCTCCCTATGTGCCAGGCACTGTACTAACTATTAAGGATACAAAATAGAGTCCTCAGCTTCCACAAGTTGACCATTTATTGTAGAAGACAAACAATTAAGCAGACAATACGTTAAATTAAGTCCCATCATAGAGGATATATCAACAACCTTAAGTTCAAAGAAAAGATATTTAACCTCAACTTGCAGGATCACAGAGATTCCTTGGAAGCTAAGTTCTCGGAGGAGATACCAGCCAGGTATTACGGGTTAAATTGTATCCCTCTAAGAAAGATATGTTGGAGTGCTAACTCCTAATACCTCAGAATTTGAGCTTATAGAGTCTTTATACAGACAATCAGGTTAAAAGTAGGTCATTAGGTTGGACCTTTATCCAGCGTGGCTGGGGAAATTTGGACACAGAGACAGACGGACACACAGGGAAGATGACATGAAGACACTGAGAGGGAAAACCATGGGAAGGTGGAGGCACAGAGCGATGTACCAACAAACTACAAGAAGCTAGAAAGACACAAAGAATTCCCCTACAGGTTTCAGAGGAATCAGGGCCCTGCCAACACCTTGACTTCAGACTTCTAGCCTTCAAAACTGTGAAAAAAAAAGTTCTATTGTCTTAGGCCACACAATCCACAGTACTTGGTTACAGCAGCCCTATGGAACTAAGATGCCAGGATGAAAAACCAAAAACCAAACAACAACAATAAAGGAGCATTCGGGTAATGAAAATCAAAGGGGCAAATGCCTTAATACAAAACATTCCCCATGTCTGGTATGAGTTCAGAATGGTGCAAAGCCCAGTGTAGGAAAGGGGATGCTGGGAGCTGAGGCACAACAGGGAGTCAGAGCCCAGCCCTTGAGTACTGGGTGTACATATTTAGTTTGCCCTTTGCGATCATGGAACCTATGGAATCCCCAGGGTTCTTACTATGGAGAGAAAATTCTCTGGATATTGTATGTTCTGTACGTCTGCTGATATGCTTTAAACACTGCATTTCCTCTGCAGTCAGCAGCTTGAAGCATCAAAGCTTCTGTTTCAGCACTGCATCAAAACTCAGGAAGCTTTAAAGTTCATCCAAACACCACACTTCTGCTGAAAGAAGACATCGGGGCTCTAGAGACAAGCAATGAACTGTCTCAAGGATCCCTCTGAAAATAAATATCCGATAAGTGGACCTTTATTTACATCCTGTATGTCCTTTCCTGTTCCAGGTCTCCTCCAGTCAGAGATATAAGAAGCTACGTCAATTCCATCCGAGAGAAGGCAGTCACCCAAAACGGGCCACAACAAAAGTGCAGCAAAACCCTGACACTCAGGCCACTAAGAGCCCTTTGCCTTTGCTTTATAGAGACATCTGAGGCCATCACTCTGGACCATGAGAACACGTTCACTTAGAAATGGACAAAAATTAGCAGCTTCAATTCCTCTTTGAAATATCCCTACACTAAAAAAGGGTATTTTTGGCAGACTTCCCATAAAGTCCAGCTTAATGCATTTCCTGCCAGACATCTGAATGGAGAAAAGCTCATATGACCCACCAAACTGAGGAATTCTGGTCAGTAAAGCAAGGCTTCCCTTAGCTCAAGAGAACTGAGAAAGGGGATTAGAAACGAGGAGATGTCCTTCAGGAAGATGTGTGAAGAGTCAAGGACTTTCTTTTTTACCTTTGATGTAGGTAGATGTCACCTTAATGAGAGGAGCTGCCTTGTGGAAACGCCACAGAAAAAGCATGCCAGTAATGAATCAAACACCTGTAATACTTGGTTTTACAACTTGATCACCAGGTCTGTGTTTAGAATGAGTGTCACATGTGCCTCATTTCAACCGCTCTCTGCAAATTCAACTCCCACCTAAGAGGTTTGAGGGCTACAGAAGACTGAGTTTTCCTCCTCCTTCCACACACACACACATCGGGTTTGAATTTTGATGATTTTTAGTTATAGTTGATTTTGTTTCCTTTGTTTTCTCTGCCCTGAAGCTAAGGGAATTAAATGTGGGCTTACTGCTAGGTGCAGCATCCAGTGTACAACATCCAAACAGCAGTGGATTTTATTTTAATATTACAGTAAATTTTTACTCATAGTAATCTGCATCCACCTTTCCTAATATCTCTGGATAGAGTTTTCCCTTCATCCCTCTCTTGAGTCTTTGTCCACAGTTTAGTGAAGAGCTTACCCCACTTTATTGTAACTTAGAGCTGTATCTCTCCCTTAATAACAACTGCATCTTAATCATCCTTGAAGCCCCAGCTGCCAAGACAGAGTACGTGCACCATTAATTCTTCCCAAATTAATGAATAACATACATCTTGGACAACCACGATATTGCAGAGCCAAATTTGCCATTTCAGCTAATCATGGCTTGTCCTGAGAGTTGTACCAATACTCCTGTATGTGACTGCTGAAAACACAAAGGGGCACACGTATGGCCCCTCAGAAGAACGCTCTCCTGTTGCCTAATCTCAAGTTTTCCCACCTTTGATTCTCCTTTCTCATATTCCTTACAAAGCAGAAGAAAAGGTAAGTAGGTAAACAGCTTAGAAGATGTTATTCTAAAACAAGGGAGCTGCAACCATATAGTATTTTCTATTATATAGATGTTTATATACACAGTTTAATACTGCATTTTTTTAAAAAAAAAGATTTTTATTTGACAGAGAGAACGAGTATAAACAGGGAGAGTGGCAGGCAGAGGGAGAGGGAGAAGCAGGCTCCCTGCTCATATGGGGCTGGATCCCAGGACCCTGGTATCATGACCTGAGCTGAAGGCAGATGCTTAATGGACTGAGCCACCCAGGCACCTCTATACTGCATTTATATAAACTACGCATGCTAAACATAATTTCTACTCTTTATTTAAATGTTTTCTTTGGGGATCCCTGGGTGGCGCAGCGGTTTGGCGCCTGCCTTTGGCCCAGGGCGCGATCCTGGAGACCCGGGATCGAATCCCACGTCAGGCTCCCGGTGCACGGAGCCTGCTTCTCCCTCTGCCTATGTCTCTGCCTCTCTCTCTCTCTCTCTCTGTGACTATCATAAATAAATTAAAAAAAAAAAAAAAAAGATTTTAAAAAAATAAAAATAAAAAAAATAAAAAAAATAAATGTTTTCTTTGCAAAATGCAATAAACTTCTTTGTAATCAGAACAGCCTGGTTTATAATAGTTTGTCTTAGAAATACAAAGCATTTAACTGGGTTTCCCATCTACCCTCTTCACACCCTCATCATCTCAGGAGATGAGAGGCAAGGCATTGCCCTCATTTGCCTGAGGGGAAAAGAGAGCAGGAGTCAGTCAGTGACTGAGTTTAAAAAAGCAGTGCTCTGGAACCACTCTGGAGTAAATATAGAGGATTTCAGCACAGGCTGGTCCATCTTGGCTTTCATTCAAAATGGGTTTTGTTAGGGAAGCAGAGTAATAACCTCTATTAATGAAGAAGTTATGCTCAAACAGCACACTTTATTGTCAGAAACTTTATTAGCAGAGCTCAAAATATATGAGGCATTAGGGAGACTCTGGTATGTCAGGAAAGGAGCCAATTTTGGCTGATCATATCATCAACACTAACTGAAATAATATCACATGTTCTAGAAAATAAAATTATGATTCAAAGACTTTATGGCAAAAGGAGAACAAAATTTGGGTTTGAGGAAGTCTTAAAACAGAAAAGTTATCATACAGGCTTCCAGTTATTGGCAGAACATGTATAGCTAAAATATACATGTCCCAATATCCTCATCTCAAAACTTTCAGGCTCTGTGCAAAATGTAGAACTAAGTCACCCAGAAACAACTAGAACTAAGCTTTCTCATTTTTCATATAAAACTTAGCAGTCATCCAAGGGGAGAGATCATGAGGCAGTTTTTTGTAAGTCCAACTACTCTAGAGAGACAGTGGGAGACACTGAAAAGAGAAAACAGGTCTGGAGACCAGACAAGCCAGAGTGAGAATCTTACTGTGCAAACTTGGCTAAATTACCTCACCTACTGGAGTGTTAGTTCTCCTCATCAATAAAATAAAGGTAATAGTATTTAATTTACCAGGTGATTTGAAAATTTGAGAATATGTAGGTAAAGCATTTAGCATGTAACCAGCAAATACCAATAAGAGGGACCTATTATTATGCCTAAAATACCAAATTACATTTACCATCAGCACACACTTGTGGAAAATGAGATTCAGTAGCATTCATGTCCAGAAGCAATTTTGTCCCCTATTAAAAGAATTTTAATGTCAGCAAATGAGAGGGAGAAAATATTCTTTTTATATAACAGAAAAGGATATGTAAAAGATAAGTGATTGAAAGATTAAAACTACATCAAAATGTAATCAATCATCACCATGTATAAAATGCCGACACTAGATTCTTTCCAATTTTTATTTTACTGAGGAAGAAAAAAATAATAAAAGCAGGGAAATAGAAGAAGGGGAAAAAAAGGAAGAACAACCTAAAGAAGAAAAGGAATCAGAAAGAAGAGAATGGAGGTGCTCAAGGTGAGCTTAAACAAAGATATATTTAGAAGAATAAAAATGGAAGGCAACAATTATTTACAACAGTATGAAGAAAATATTCCCATTTTTTAATTTTCCTGATTGAAACAATTAAGATGCTAGATAAAATATAAAATAATATTGTTTTAATGTATTATTAAGCAGGCATAATATTTAAAAATCCACAAAAGTACAAAGAAAGTAACAGGATCCTGGAATAAAGTTGGTTTTTGCCCAAGAGTTCTTCATTTTTGACAGACACAGTGTGAATAGCAGACAGGAAATAAAATTGGAAGGGGTTCAAGGTGAGTGATCTAGTACAAGATGCCTGCATTGAATGGAATCCCAAAGGTCTCTATCTTCAAGTAAGAGTAAACTTGAAATGAAATAATGCTGTATAACAGTGGTTAAGATAGAGACTTTCTTGCCACGACCCTGGTTCTGTGTGGAGAAAATAGATTTCTCCTTACCCTTTGTAAATACAACTGTCCCACACAGAGATTAGTGATCCAAATTTATGTTTACCTACATGATCATATAATATCAAAGTGGGTAATTTAATATGAAGTAATTCAGAGTTGCTAGTGTCAACAAATGACTGCCAGAAGCAAATATAAATCCTCTCTAACAGAATTAAAATTCAACCTGGTCTTTGGAAAATAGCACTAAATACATAAGAAAAATACGCCACCCACAGTAAAAATTAAAACAAAAAAATCAAATCATAAAATATACCTGAAGAGAAGACACAATGAAAGAGAATCAGAAGAAACAGCAAAAGTATTAAGATAGAGGCCCACAAGGACTTCAGAAATTGGCAGTTATACACAGCATAGAAAATGAATAACACTGATCTGTTTAAATTTTTTTAAAGACAGAAAAACATGAAAATGAATCAGTGGATGAGTGATTAAAAAGAATGACTGAACATATTTGAAAAAGAATCAAAACAGAACTTTTATACATTAAAAATACAATTACTTAGGTTAAAGGAACCAATGGATGCACTGCACAAAAGAATAGATAGCACTGCAGAGAGAATTAGTGAACTGGAGTTAAATTCTTTTTCTTTTTTAAAGATTTCATTTATTTATTTGACAGAAAGAGAGCAAGCAAAAGCAGGGTGAGCAGCAGAGGGAGAGGGAGAAGCAGGCTCCCCACCCAACAGGGAGCCCAATGTGGGGCTTGATCCCAGGGTACTGGGATCATGATCTGAGCCGAAGATGGACACTTAACCGATTGAGCCACCCAGGTGGCCCTGGAGATAAATTCCTTAAAAACTATCTCTAGATATCTAGATATCTAGAAATAGTTTCTTAGGAATCTAGAGAAACAAAGAAATAGGAAATATGGATATAGATTCACAGAAATAAAAATGAGACAATATAATCAAAGTTCCAGCTGTAATTAATAGAGAAAATAGGAAAGAAACAATAGTCAAAGACATAATGGCTGAGAAATTTTCAGAATTGATGAAACAAACACTAACAGTTAGATACAAGAAACCCTAAAAAAAAAAAAAAATCCCATACAGAAAATTATAAGGATATCACATCTAGATAAATCAGACTGAAACTGTAGGGTACAAAATGAAAGAGGAACCCAAATGCAACCAGAGAAAAATGACAGCCAATCTACAAACAAGGCAATTAAGCTGACTTCTCCATATCACTAACAGAATCTAGAGACAGTAAAATAATATCTTTGATGTTTTGAGAGAAAATAACTTTCAACATAGAGTTTTATCTATGTTGAAACATGGAAGCAATCTTTCAAGAACTGGGGAGGAGGGGAGAAATAGACATTCTTAGAAAAACAAAAACTGACATTTTTACCACAAAAAGACCTTTGCTAAAGGAACCTGTACAGGATCTTCTTTAAACAGAAGGAAATGATCCAAGAAGTAAGAAGAAATGCTGAGTTGGACATTTCTTGTGTGCCTCCTCAAATTTTCTTGGTCAACCCTTTTATTTCAACCAGAGGAGCACCAGCCAATTGTATGCAAACTTTAATCAACTTCACCCACTTGTAGCCTGACAACACTGCACCTTTCACTTCCTGCCCTGGGAATTCTTACACTCGCTTAACCCAGGACTAGCAAGTAATTAATGCCTCAAAGGATAAATGGGACTGTTGACCAATGAGGAATAGGAACCAATGAATAATGCCCCTACTTCTTCCCCAAAATGGACAATCTGAGACTTGTTCAGTAACGTTCATCAGGGCCTTAAAAGACGGCATACCCAGTTACCTCTAATAATGGTTAATTCAACGTCCCATCTTTATACTGTCTCTCCCTCCTTCCCTATTTCATTTTACTCCCAGATAAACTACTTGCTTTTAAACTTTTGTCTCAGAATCTTCTTTCTGGGGAATCTATTATCTTAAAAAGGAAAAAAAAAATGACAGTGACTAATTTGCTGAATGTGGAAGCATCAGGAAACAAGCCAAGTAGAAAATACTTCAAATAGAGGCAATGTTAAAATGGGAAGGAGTTTTTAAGAGTAAACTCCTTCTAAAATCCTTTTATTGCTTGAACAATGGATAAAAGATTAAATAATTTGGACTTAATTAAATATGCATTTTAAAATAGCTACAAAACCACTAAGGAAATAAATATAAACTGTACAATTTCTAAAGAAGGAAGAAAAGAGAAATATTTTGGGTGTGGGGATGTTGAACAGGGAAGGCAAAGCTGGCTAGAAGCTTATCCAGAATAAAAACAACAAGATGAAGGCAAAAAAGGAGCAGGAAAAAAGTAATGGAGAGACACACGTCACTATGCATTTATCCAAACTCATGCAATCTACAACAGCAACAGTGAATCATAATGTAAACCATGGACTTTGGGTGATTATGATGTGTCAATACAAGTTCATTCAATATAATAAATGTACCACTCTGGTGGAGGATGCTGATAATAGGAGAAGCTATGCATGTGTGGAGACAAGATGTATAATGGGAAATCTTTGTAACTTTCCCTGAATTTTTCCATCAACCTAAAACTGCTCTTTAAAAAAAAAAAAAAAAAAGTCTTAATTAAAAAAGGGAACAGGAAAAAACGGGACAAATGGAAAACACAAAATAAAAAATAGAAATAATTCAAATATACTGATGTACACTGCCTAAGCTTTCCAAATAAAATAAAAATGTTATCATGCAGATTAAAAGAAAATTCAAATATATGCAATTTATAAGAGACACCCCTAAAGCATAATGAAAGAAAACAGAAAGTAAACAGTTAATAGGAGAATTAGGAAAACCAAGTCTGGAATAAGCTAAATAATATGCTCTAGTCACAGGTTCCTAGTGCTTTTTTTTCTTTCTTTTTTTTCTGATCCCTGCATCAGTTGTTTTTCCATGATGCCATGCCAGTTACTGAGGATAGGGCCACTATTTTTTTTTTGTTTTTTAGAGTTTTATTTTTTTAATATTTTTTTTAATTTTTATTTATTTATGATAGTCACAGAGAGAGAGACAGAGAGAGGGAGAGGCAGAGACACAGGCAGAGGGAGAAGCAGGCTCCATGCACCGGGAGCCCGATGTGGGATTCGATCCCGGGTCTCCAGGATCGTGCCCCGGGCCAAAGGCAGGCGCCAAACCGCTGCGCCACCCAGGGATCCCTAGGGCCACTATTTTATTCATCTGTATGTATCTACCACCCAGCATAGCAACAAAGCAGTATCTGCTGATTTCATGAAATCAAAATTGTACTAGTCTGCAATCCATCAGAAACATGGTAAGCCTTATCAAAAAGAGCAACAATGTTTCATTTAATTTATGAAGATTGATTTGTTCTGATATTTCTAACATAATAAATGAGCTTTATTTCTCCCTAGAGGATAAAATCAAGACATAACTCAACTTAGGAAATGTCTACATGTGTGGTCATTTATAAGGTGACAGGCATGACCATAAAAGATGGCATTCATTTATCCTACATATATTTATTCACCTAATCTGTGCCAGGTACTGGGTAGGCATTTGAACACAATGATAAATAAGACAGACACAATCCTTGCCATTTTGGAGTTTGCAGACTAGTTGTATAGCAAAGCGCTAACCTAAAGTAATTTAAATTCAGATTAAACAGTTTAAATTTTATTGCTTTTAGACTATGTTACATTTAGAAAATTCCTTGACCGCAAAGAAAAATTTCAGCTAGTTTTAATGTATTAATTCATAATATTGGGCACATCATACAATCAGATCATATGCTGCTCTGAAACGCAGGTTTCTTATCTCAAATTTTGAAAATTAGCCCCATCCTCTCATTGTGACAATTACCTGAAATGATGTGCCAGGCGCAGTGATGTTCAATAAATGCCAATTCTCTTTCGAACCAAATCGTTACTACCATGCCCAAATTTAATATATACCATATCCCATTTGTAAATATTAAGCATTATGGAGCCTAGGAATCAGGTTTCAGAAAAAAGGAGACATCTAGATGCAGCAAGACTGTTATTTATTAGAAACAGGTTTACTGAGGTCTAAATGGGAAGATAATGTATGTATATTTATTCATTCTTTATATCTATTACATAGATGGTGCACTAGCCACTATGATTTGAGTAGTCTACTGGCATTTACTTGTAATAATGATCCTATTATATTCTACATAGTTAATACATAGAGTTTAAGGTATTGCCTTCCACCCTTGAGAAAGCATATGATCTGATGAAAACTTAAAAAACAATGTTTTGACCATTATTTCCAGGCTCATTCTTTATCCAAGCAGATGGAGAAATGTATTATTAGATATGCTGCATAAAGCTAAAGACTTCGAAATTAAGAGACCTGGTTGCCACAGGATATGACTACACCTAATGGACTATTAAAAAATGATTAATATATGTCCCAGTGGGCCAGCAAAGAGAAGGGCCATGATGGTGCATAAAAATGAAGAATTTGACTTATTGTGGCAACAAAAAGTGCTAGTCCAAGGTGTGAAGCACTGACTGTGGGAAGAAGCTAAAAGCTTTCACTGGCTTTATTAGCTTCTAAAAAAAAGAAAAAAATCCTAAAGGAAAAAAAAAAAGGCAGAGTTTACTAGAATGAGCTCTGCGCTTGGTCTTGCCGCAGTGGCTCAATCTTTCAATGTTAAGTGCTATTTTGCCTCTGATTCACCACGTCAGTGTGCTATAAGTCAATTGCATGAGAGGAGCATTAAACAGTGCCTTTGGGAAAAATACTAAACTCCTTAGGATGTTGGGATGAAAGATGCTTTGTAATTGCAAGAATTTATTATTAATTCGTTTTGTTCAGACTCTTGCTCTCCAATATTTTCCATTGTAGAGGCGAAGTTCAAGACGCGAACACAGGAAGATCCTGAACTCACTTGCTCCCACCGATCATGCTGAGTCTGGAGCTACATGTGGCACGATTTTCTCTTTAAAAACGTAAATGGGGGATCCCTGGGTGGCGCAGCGATTTGGTGCCTGCCTTTGGCCCAGGGCGCGATCCTGGAGACCCAGGATCGAATCCCACGTCGGGCTCCCGGTGCATGGAGCCTGCTTCTCCCTCTGCCTGTGTCTCTGCCTCTCTCTCTCTCTCTCTCTCTCTCTCTCTCTCTCTGTGACTATCATAAATAAATAAAATTTTTTAAAAAAGTTTTAAAAACCTAAATGGGCAGCTGGGCAGCCTGGGGTGGCTCAGCGGTTGAGCGCCTGCCTTTGGCCCAGGGCGTGACCCTGGAGACCTGGGATCGAGTCCCACGTTGGGCTCCCTGCATGGAGCCTGCTTCTCCCTCTGCCTGTGTCTCTGCCCCTCTCTCTCTCTCTCTCTCTGTGTGTATGTGTGTCTCATGAATAAAATCTTAAAAAAAAAAAAAAAAAAACACCACCCTAAATGCTGGGGTGCCTGGGTGGGTGGCTCAGTAGGTTAAGCTTCGGACTCTTGCATGTGGCTCCGGTCATGACCTCAGGGTTGTGAGACTGACTGCCCAGGCGACTCCAGGCTCAGGAAGGAACCTGCTCTCCCTCCCCTCCCCTCCCCTCCCCCCTACTCACGCTGGCTCTCTCAAATCAATCAATCAATCAATCAATCAATCAATCAATCTTGAAAAACGACGAACTGCTGGCTGGGTGATGAGTACACGTGGAGCCTATGAGGAGCAGGTAGGCGAGGCCGGAACAAACTCACCACCAACCCCACCCCCGGCGCAGTGACCCCCACAGGGAGGAAATTCAAGACCCAGAGCTCGTCCCCGAGGACCAAAAGGGTTGCACCCCACAGCGAGTACCCCCACATGTAGGCCATGCGCTTGAGAGACAAGCTCCCCCCCCCAATATCTAACCTTGCAGGCCTTGGCCTCGCATCCCAGGCCCACACCACCAACAGCGCAGCCATCTGAGGGAAGACTCGCCGCCCGAGGGTCCAACTCCGAGGCTGCTGATGACACCCGCACCTGAAGTGGAGGAGGCTCACCTGCGTACATCCCAGCGGGGGCCTGCGGGCCAGGCCTCCACCCCAGCACTTCCGGGAGGCGGCTCGGGGAGCTCCCCGCACCGAGCCTGGCGGGCGCCATCTTGGGGCTCCTGCGCCTGCTCAGTAGCACCGTCTCACCGGAAGGAGACTCCACAGCGCCTGCCGCGCAGGGGCCGACGGCCCTTGACCGCTAGCTCGCGAGGCCCTGGGGAGCTCGTGCTCCCTTGTAAGGACCCTGGAATAATCGGCGTCACCCAGGAAGGAACCCGCCCGCCTGTGTGGTGTGCCCACTCCTGTGACTGCAGCCAGAGGACGCCTCCCCGTGGCCCGGCCATCGTGGCCTGCAGGCTTATGCCCCTGCGTCTCACAGGATGGCCACCAGCGGAGAGAGGGGTGTTAGCTGCCCGCGGCAGGGCGCAGCCAGGGGCACCGGAGCCGGGCGCCTGATCCTCCGGGGAAGGAGCCCTATTAACCAGTTGTCGTGGCGGGGGCCTGAGGGTCAGGCTTCTTACTCAGCACCCCAGGCGCCGTCCTCCGCCCGCCCCGTGCCCCCCAGAGCCAGCGCCTCCTGGAAGGCAGCTCTGCCTGCGGTCGATGGCTCACATCGCTCGGTCCCATGGACCGTGGCAATCAGAGGGCTGGTTGATGGCCGGCTGCCACCCCCAGGGCACTGTGCAGAGCGACTGAGGCACATCCACAGTCTTCGTGTGAAAGAGGCCACTTGGCTTGTCCTGGAGCTTCCCGCTGAGAAGCAGGCTTCAGGACTCACATACATGTCGTGGCCCATGGAGCTGCTTTACTGGGCCCCATCTTGATGTTCTCCTCTGCCCTGCTGCAGCTCACCAGCATCTCCCAGGAAGGAGCTTCTACACTCGTCTGGAGTCCGGATTGTTGCAGTTGATGCCAAGGGAAACCTCAAGATCACCTGGCTCCGGTGGCCAGTATCTGTAGACTCGAAGCCCCTCGGGACTACAGATGCAGATACATATCTGTAGCTTCTTGAAAGTTGCTCCCTGAGTGCCTGTCTTCCAGTCAACCTGAATCCAGGTGTCGAAGTCCGTTCCCTTTGGGACACTGATGGGCATTGGCACATCCTCAACTACCGGAAGCTATTAAAAATATAATAGGCTGGGATCCCTGGGTGGCGCAGCGGTTTAGCGCCTGCCTTTGGCCCAGGGCGCGATCCTGGAGACCCGGGATCGAATCCCACGTCGGGCTCCCGGTGCATGGAGCCTGCTTCTCCCTCTGCCTATGTCTCTGCCTCTCTCTCTCTCTCTCTCTCTGTGTGTGACTATCATGAATAAAAAAATAAATAAAAATAAAAATATAAAAAATATATAATAGGCTGCTTGGACAAGCACAGAGGTTTGAGAAACCAAGAGCTGGGATGGGGCTGAACAAAGGTTTATCTCCCACAAGAGCCCATTCATTCAAGACTAGGAGAGGTAGTGGTTTCATCTACTCTATTCAAACCAATATAGAGAGTCAAGCAAAATGAAGAGACAGAGAAATATGTTCCAAATAAAGGAGCAAGATAAAACTAAAAAATAAAAATAAAAAAACCTTAATGAAATGGTGACAGTTTACCTGATAAAGAGTTCTAAATAATGGTCATAAAGATGCTCACTGAACTCAGAAGAATGTATAAACACAACGAGACCTTCGAGATGGGAAATATAAGAAAGTACCAAATAGAAGTCACAGAGTGAAGAATACAATATGGAAACATCTTAAGTGTCCATCCAAAGATGGGCGCCTAAAGAAATTGTACGATAGATATAGATATATAGATATCTCACAATCTCACACACACACACAATGGAATATTATTCAACCATAAAAAATGACATCTTACCTTTACAGCAACATGCATGGACCTCAAAGGTATTATGCTAAGTGAAATAACTCTAAGACAAATATTATTCTATCTCTCTTATATGTGCAATCTAAAAAAACAATTTCATGGATACAGAAAACAAACTGGTGGTTGAAAGAGACAGGGGTGGGAGCAGGGGTTGAGGGAGGAGAGTGAATTGGGATATTTTTAGTTTAAATAAATTGAATAAAATTCTTTTAATAAAAAGAAAAAGAAAAAAAAATCCCATCTTCAATGAAGAGTATAAAGCCCCATCTCTGCCTTCCAGAACACAAACTAAAGATGCTTGAAATATTATAAAGCTTTGTGTCTTTACTATTCTGTATTCAGGGCCACATGTGAATAGATTATGTCTTTCTTCTCAGCAGCTAAAAGATGAGCCATTAAATCTCTCGGATAGTTTGGATGCCTTAGTTGTTGAATAAAACATTTTTAAAATTCAGATTCTTTTTTATTGTTACTTTTAAAACATTCCCTCTTTAGCTTCATTTTGATATTGATTATTTCTTATTATTATTATTACCTTCTAAATACTGTCAGTAAAATACTAAACATTTTCAGAAGCTACAAATCAAAGAATAAGTTGTGGAGGTGACAAGCAAATTGATGATGGCATTTGTAAAATTAAAAACATAATAGCCAAATATCTTCTTTGAAATAAATGGCTAAAGACGGTTAAGTACATTAATTTTTAACTCATCATTTTAGGAATGGGAAGGCCAATCAAAGCTCTTTCAAGCATTAATGACAAGTCAATAAATCCAAAACTTTATTCTACTACACAAATATTCCACATAATAATGAGAAAAAGATCCCCAAAGTGAGAGGATAAGACAGGAGCAGAGGTTTCTTGAAAAGACCAAAATGCCAAATTTATAGACACTTCCTTCTTCTGATGTTGGTTATTTCAATGTCTGTCCCACAAACACAAATTCACACATTTTTGTATACGCAGGGGAAAGAGGACTATACTTTGTGCTTATTATGTCCTAGACACTTGATATATACATCTTATTTAATCTTTAGAAGAGCTTTAGGAAGCGGGTATTATTAGCCCCATTTCACAAATGTTTATAATGAAACTCAGAAACATAAAGTAATTTGCACAAAGTCCCATAGCTAATAAAGTTAGATTTTCACACACAGATATGATTATGACCAAGCCTAAACTCTTTCCATTCCATTATTTTCATCCATCCATTTATTTGGTTGAACACCTACTATTTTCCTGATCATATACCGGAATGTAAATATTTCTAAGATAACACTCTGTGCCTTGGAGAATCAAAAGCTCTCTCCTGGGAAATCTATAGGAGGCAGAAGTATCTATGCTACCAGGCAAGAAGTAGAGAGGAGGCTGGTCAGAACAGATGTTAGGAAAAGGCAAAACCAAAACCAAGTCTTCAAACGTGACTAGGTGTGGCCCAACAGGCCAAGAAGAGAAGGCTTTAGAGACAGAGAAGCCTGGACAAAGGCAAATTAGCCTAAAATCTTAAATATAGGAGAAATGTCTAGAATACAACCTTCAAAGAGCTGTGGGATTCAGGTACCAGTTTTTAGAAGGGAACTTGAGAAAATTTTCAAATGCCTTTCCCATAGAAAGTAGCCTATTCATAAAATAGTGAAATGTGTATGAGAAAAAGAAAAAAAAAAAAAGAAAGAAATCAATCCTCAATAAAACCAATCCGAGAATAAAGTTAAAAAGCATTGCCAATATGGAGAGCATGGAGCAGGATTTACCTTCTCATAGTGAAAAGGAGTCTACTGACTGTGCTCACAGTCTGCACCCCTGGTTATAACACCAGTGTACCCTGAGATTTGAGCGAGGTCTGGGTTGGTTTTGGGAGTGTCACTTGGAATTTATAAACACATACTAGAACCAGGGAATATCCATAAGGACAGTATATAGTAGCAGCTCTTGTTTTTGGGCTCCAACCCACTTCCTCAAAAGTGCAAAAGAGTAATTCCATTGCAGTGTAACACTAGCTACTCTGTGACTGCTCTAGAGCCAGCTTGTCTCTTGTTGTACTAGGACACAGATTGTCCTGAGTAGCCTGAGGGACTACCTCTCGGTCTTGTGGCTAACCTGTGCATTGACAGGTGATGCAAGATGGAAGGAAGGAAGGAAGGAGGGAAGGAAGGAAGGAAGGAAGGAAGGAAGGAAGGAAGGAAGGAAGGAAGGAAGACAAGCACCCCAATTAGGATGCTCCAAAGGTAACCCTAGATTGGAGGAAACAGTGGGCAGGTCAATTCAAGTTGGCGCCAAGCTCCATGGGATCCTCTACCAGAAGCAGCAGCAGCACCCTCTTCAAACCTCAGGGCCTCAACATCTGATGAGATTCCCAGGGGCCTGAGTGAACCAGGCACTAGACTGATTTCACATTAAGCTTCGGCTTCTGGGTTTTTAGGTAAAACACTGTGCAATGTGCTTTGTTTTGGTTGGGGGACGGGGGAGAAGGCGGGGGGGGTGGCGGTGGTGCAGAGAGAGTCTCTTGTTAAATTCCCATCATCTTTTAAACTCCTGCTAAGAAGATAAATCCAAACATGAACAACGGTGAGCCACAGACTGACATAATAAATTGCCCCAAAAATGTATTCCTAATCATGTGATAACCAAAAATGGGAATCAGGCCACCAATTACATTAAATTCGTGCTACCTTGGCAAGGATTGTTAAATTAACTTTGAAAGCAACGATTAGACCCTTGGTAGCTTACTAGGAAGATTTTTCCACTCTCGTCTCTGTCCCCACGTCTCTTCCCTTGCCCTTCTCTGCCTTGGTCTCCCTGTCCGCCCCTCTGCCTCTCTGTCTGTCTTCCATCACTCTGCCTTCCCTGGACTCCTATTCTCTCTCCATGTGCGTTCAATTTCTTGAAAATTCTGCCACAATCCTCTAAAATGTTTTAGGTTTAGATCAGTGGAATAACGGTTTCATTTGATAGAAAAGTGCCTGTGGGTTCCTGACCAAAGTAGGACACACACACTCTCAGAATTAAACTATTTCTAGCAATAAAACGAAGCTCAAACATAATTTCCTTTTATGGCTCTCTAAAAACTGAGGGAATAAACAATCTAGTGTGATAAATTTTTGTGTCAAAAGATAAAGATGTTGATCAACCAGTCATAGAGCCTTTCCATTGCTTTCAAGCAATATTTCTTTAGGCCAAGTGTGTTCTTTTACTTTCTTTGGAAAGGTGGAGGCCAGCACACTGCCAAGTGTAGATATTGTTTCCCACACATGGGAAAGAACTTCCCTGAGCTGCATACATGCCAGATCAACAAAATTGATTCAAAAAAAAATTCTTAAGGGGCGCTGGGTGGCTCAGGTGGTTAAGCGTCTGGTTCTGGCTCAGGTCTTGACCTTTGGGGGTCCAGGGATCGAGCCCCACGTCTGCTCCTGGCTCAGCGGGGAGTCTGCTTCTCCCTCTGCCTCTCCCCCTGCTCATGCTCTCTCTCTCTCTCTCTCTCTCTCTCTCTCTCCTTGTATCTCTCTCTGTCTCAAATGAATAAATAAAATCTTTTTTAAAAATGTCTTAAACATGCCTCCTACACTTTAAGAACAATCCCATTATACACCTAATTCTGTACTTTCTTAAAAACAGATTTGTAATGAGGTATTTCATGCCCCTTAAATAACTTAAAATCTCAAAGATGCAGTTTTCACCAAAGCCTTGGCACACACACTGGTATGTGCTCTGCTTCTTTTACATATTTAGTCACAGGGATATTTCAGTATTTTGATATTTTCTGCATTGGCTTGAAAGAGCTATTTATTATCATGGAGTCATCTCACCAGTAAATATTTATAGGCAGTTTTATTTCTAGTTTAGGGTTTGAGCATTTTATCTAAAAAAGGTACTGTTGATTTGCTATTTTAGTTTTTGATAGAGAGCGTGTTTATGGCATGGCTGTGGGAGGTTTTTTTTTTTTTTCTTTAATAATTTACAAAATTACCTGCAGTAAAATCTTCACCTGTTCTTTGTTTTCTTAGCACCACAAAATTGGAATTACATATAAAATCTTTCCTCCAGGAGATTTATGTCTACCACGGAAAGAAAATCTCCACTTAAATTTTTATGAAACATCGAAATTACAGTCAGCTTTAGCAAAACAATACAAAGGAGCCTTTTGTTGGGCAAGGAGCACTTCCAACATGTGAGGACATCATTCTTTATCTCCCGTTTAATTTTTATTTTCCTGTGGCAGCTTCTTTTGGTTTCATTGATTCCCCTGTTTGTAAATGCAGTGTGCTAATTTGTCTTTCATTACAGAAAGTTCCAAGTGCCAACCACAGAGGCTAACCCCAGCCAGAGGACAGGCCTCCAGACTGGTTGTGCTTTTCACAGTTTAATTTGAGGTTGTTACATGAAGAGACTGATGGCTGGCTGTTTCTCTCTTTCCCCCAAATATGATCACCCCATCCTTGAAGAGGGCAACGGTCCGCACCTGGCAACCCCAATTTTGCTGCACATGGAAGCAAAGAAAACCAAATGCTGTCCTTCACTTGATTTGGACTTAAGTCTCTCTTTATTGAATTATGTGTTTTAATAAAGGGTTTATATAACATCCACAGAGCAGTTATCAATTAATTACCCATGGAAATTTAAGGGATGTAACACGGTGGTAGTTATTATACCCAGGACATTAGACATATGTTACATAAAAGATGCAGTCACCTTGAAATTATATTGGCAAGGCTGCCGTTTTCCTATAGAATATTATACATTCTAATGTGAAAATTGAGTTAAAAACCTATTAGGAGATGGGAATGGCATGTTCCAAATGGTTTAAGACAGGCTTATCCACATTTCCAGTAAGCTCAGCAGAAATTTAGGAAAATATGCCCACTGTTTGAGAAATTACTTGAGTTCTTAGGACATTCTTGCCTTCTGTGGATTGGGGTTTTGTATTTCAGAGAGCGAATGGGCAGCTCATGTAGAACCTTGGATCCATTTGAGTCAACCCATGGATTCATCCAGAGTCACCCACTTAGGTGGGGGGAGATGATGTGTGTCCCTCCAGGTGTAGGCCTAAGGCTGAGAGCTTTCTGCCTATGCACAGGCTCCTGAATGCAGGTGCCAAAAAGGACAGGGTAGAAAGAATAATGGAGAAGATAGATGGATGGTGACAGCGACCCAGGTAATAACTAACAAAAGAGAGAGAAGAGATCTTCCAGGTCCCAGAACAATGGTGGCAACTGCCAGGCAATAGCAGGGTCATTGCGGGAGGGAGGCAGAGGGGAGCCTACCAGGACCTCAAGTCAGTAACGAGGCTGCCAGCAGGGTTAGAAGGGTTATTCCACCCATATATGCCCTGAGAACTGCCCAAACTCTCAGTCTCTAAATAATTTTCCACGGCTGGAATAAAAGCTTATCTGACTTTGGAGGGGCATAAGGTGGTGGTGTTTGTTGTTTGTGTGTCTTTTTTAATCTATCAGGAATAAAAATTACTTTCCTTCCTAGCTGAAGAATTTGCATTAGCTATTTTTGAAGGTATCATCTAAAATATCAGAAAATCAAAGTCATTACTTTGGGGCATTGTACTACATTGATTTTTAGAAAAATTACCTCCATAGCTATAGTTTATTTAAAAAATACCAGAAACCAGTGAAATGTTTACATTTAGCTATTCATTAAACAAATTTGAACAAAACCTAAGTCAAAGCTTCACACTAACACATTGCTACTATAAAAATAGAAGGAATTCATTCATGCATCCAGCGTTCAGTTTTGATTGAGTTCATCCCTGGAGAGTCAACTCTAAGGAAAATGTAAAGGACACAGCCTCTGAGCTCAAGAGTAAAGGAAGAGGCAGCAATGGGAACATACAGCTGTCCCTTGGACAATTAGAGGGTCAGAGGTGCCAACCCTCACACAGTCGAAAATCTTTGTGAAACTTTTGACTCCCGCCATATTTAACTGCTAATAGCCTACTGTCGACCAGATGCCTTACCAATGACATCAGCTGTCCCTGAACACGCATTTTGTATGTGTATCATGCGCAGTATTCCTTCAAGAAAGTAAGCTCAATGGGAACCCTGGGTGGTGCAGCGGTTTGGCGCCTGCCTTTGGCCCAGGGCGCGATCCTGGAGACCCGGGATCGAGTCCTGCATCGGGCTCCTGGTGCATGGAGCCTGCTTCTCCCTCTGCCTATGTCTCTGCCTTTCTCTCTCTCTCTGTGTGACTATCATAAATAAATTAAATAAATAAATAAATAAATAAATAAATAAATAAATAAATAAAGTAAGCTCAAGAAAAAAACGTTACTAAGAAAATCATAAAAGAAAATACACTTACCGTACTGTACTGTATGTATTGAAAAAAAAAATCCATGTTGAAGTGGACCCATGTGGTTCATGTGTTGTTCAAGGGTCAAGTGTAATCACACCCCGCGTGGATAAATGACCTGCCTGGGTACCACAGGAAGGGATGTGGACACCAAGATGGATGAGTGCCTCATTCTACAAGCAAAAACTGGGCAAGGAAAGCAGAGTCACAGCTGAGCCTTGATGGATTGACAGCAGTTCAAAAGATGGAAGATGGGGGAAAGGATTCTCCAGGAAGAAGACCCACGATGTACAGAGTAAGTTCCCCTGGGTCCACTCTCCTTTCCTACAATCGTGATTATAGAAGGCGTCTGCAGTGACAGTTTGGTTGCCCTCCTCTGGTTCATGTAACTGAGCAGGACTAGGACACTGAGAAGGCCCAGACTTTTTTCTGGGAGCCAAGATTTTCCCTGAAAACCCAACTGACTCTAACTTGAGAGTGAATGTGAAAGGCACTGAGGAACCAGAAATGCCACAGATTTCACACACAAAAAAAACCCTTTTCATCCAAGGCCTGACTTGCCCTGTTAGAATTTTGGTCACTCACTGACATCAGCAATAGCTTAAAGGAAAATTAACCAGGTGCTTATGATGAGCCTTAAGTGAACCACAAATGACTTACTAAATGCAAAAGATCGTCACACCTGAGAATAAAATAAATCTGCTGAACGAGAGTGTTCGGAAGGTAAATACACAGCATTTTAATTACACACTCAGATTAGCAGTCAAGTGACAATAATCTTGAATACTCAGTGTCATTGTCACATTCGTTCTACCCTTCGAGCCCTAAAACAAAGTCATGGGAGCTAGGAAGATGATACTATCATTGTCATTTTACAGCACAGAAAGTTTTGATGATTTACCCAAAGCAACCTGGATTATCAATTGCAAAATTGCCAAGGTATCCGTATTCCTAAACCTACCATCTGAGCCTCCAGTGGTACAATCGTAATTAAAAAATTTTAACAATCTTCTCCAAATTCAAAATTTTAAATATCATATTAAACTAAGGAGTGCAGTTTTTTTCATACTAAGCGAAAAATGAAGATTATCCGCTAATTTAATCTAGTTTTCCTCTTCTGCATACAGGGTTTGAGCGTTACTTGCCATAGCATGGACTGACCTGAAATTGACAATACATCCTGTTTAAAAAAAAAGATTTAAAAAAAAAAAAAAAAAGATTTTATTTTTATTTATTCATGAGAGACACAGAGAGAGAGAGAGGCAGAGACACAGGCAGAGGGAGAAGCAGGTTCCATGCAGGGAGCCCTACGTGGGACTCAATCCCGGGTCTCCAGGATCACGCCCTGGGCTGCAGGTGGTGCTAAACTGCTGAGCCACCAGGGCTGCCCCAACATGGCACTGTTCTGAGGCTGCCCTGGGAGGAAGCTGGTAAACCCTTAGCCATGACACTTAACAAAGATTTAGAAGATGGAGAGAAATTACTGCTTATGTTAAAATGGAAAAAATAATTAATTGGCACATGAAATTAGAAGTCAGAAAAGAAGCATTGCTCCAGTAGATAATGAATTTGAATAATTCGGGCTACCAAAATAACCCAAATATTCCTGGCAGCATTAATTATCCAGATTCATGTTTTACTTTGAGTTTATTGAATAATTGTCAAAAATCATACCTATTTTTGATCCATATATTTATGGTTGATACTAATTGTGAATGTTAAAGCTTCATTTTTAACAAGTTTAAGCATTACTTCCAGTTCCAAGGTTGGAAAGTAAATGCATTACCAATATGTAAATAAGCCTTGGTCCTTTATTCCACACTTAAAAAGCATGTTTAAGAAGGAAATTCAAAGCTACTAATGATTCTCTTTCAGTTCTTTTAAAATGTTATAAAACTAACATCTTGTGTAGTGCTAACTAAACAATAGATTTATTCATCTTGTCTTACTGTTTTGGCTTTTCTTTACCGATAGCGCATTGTATTCTTTGTGCTGTTTATAATGACTATAATCTAAGGGGTTGCTAGGGCTGAAAGGGTAACTGCCGCCAGAAATCCGTGAGAGCGAGTTCATTAATACATTTTATAGTATAAGAGGAATAGATTTTTAAAGATCCGTTGTATTCATGAATTTATATGGTCACCGTATTAGTAAGGTCAAATCCTAATCATGTATATGGTCCAGATGGTCTGCCTTGTTTTAGGGTTGCCATAAAAAATGAGCCCCAACTTAGTGGCTTAAAGCAACAGAAATTTATTTTCTCACAGTTCCAGGGGGCAGAAGTCTGAAATCAAGCCATCCCTCGGGCCATACCCCCTTCAAAATCTCTAGAGGAGAAGCCTTCCTAGCCTCTGGGGGCTCTGGGCATCCCTTGGCTTGTTGCGAGGTCACTCCAATGGTTACGCCTGTCTTCCCAGGGCCTTCATCTCTATGCATCTCTCCTCTGTGAGGATACTTGTCACTGGACTTGTCACTCTGACAGATCATCTAGGATAGTCTCATCTTGAGATCTTTAACTTAATGATTTGGGGTCTGCAAAGACCCCTTTTCCAAATAAGATCACATTCACAAGTTGCAGGGGTTAGAACAGAGGCTTGTCTTTGTGGAGGAGGGGGGGGCACCAGTCAACCTACTACAATCACCTGCCAAAGATTCCTACTCATGCACTCATCCCCATTAAAGGGTTAGTCTGTGCTGTTGCTGCAGGGACAGGAACCAGAACACTGACTCACCGGTGCCATTGCAAAGTCCCAATCACAGTGACCACGTGACTGGGGAAAAAAAGAGCTCTGAGAAGTGCACCCTTTAATTTGTGTTTGTCACAGCCTTGTTGAAGAAAACCCAGCATCAGACTGCTGATGTCCTGGGGCACCAATTACTCCGGGTTTCTTCTTTTGGCACAAATTTAACCTGGCAGTTTGCAAGTACATGTGTCTCTTGTTATGGGATCCTTCAGGAGAACCTATTGAAATCATGTCCCCTCTCTCTTGTTCCTCCCATCTGTCTTGAAGACATCTTTTTCCTATTAGGTTGGCTCAAGAGGCTTTTTTTTTTCTTTTTTATTATTAAATTTTTTTTCATAAGTCTGGGCTTCACTCAGACATCAGGAAGCCCCCACTGTTCTAGAACATTTTTCCCATGTTGACAAGTCCTTTAAAAGTGCTGTCATTTCTTCTTCAAAGAAAAAAAAATTCACATTGAAAAGAAATCTGCAGCATTTGTTCAAACTGAAAGATTTTTCATGAGCCCCAAACAGGCAAAATAAAGGGTATTCAACATTTCTCACTTGTGCAGTTTGCCACTGAATGATTTTACTGCATTTTATTTCATGTCTCAGGACACTAGCAAGAAGGCCTTCATCTGTAATGACTGATATGTAAGCTGGAGAGCAGGTAAGATAGTCCTCTCTGCCCACATCACAGCTACCAAATATTTTATTTTTGGGGACACCTGGGTGGCTCAGAGGTTGAGCACCGCGTTCAGCCCAGGGCATGATCCTGGAGTCTGGGGATTGAGTCCCGTGTCGGGCTCCCTGCATGGAGACTGCTTCTCCCTCTGCCTGTGTCTGTTCCTCTGTGTGTGTGTGTGTGTGTGTGTGTGTGTGTGTGTGTGTGTGTGTGTCTCATGAGTAAATAAAAATAAATAAATAAATAAATAAAAGAGTTTATTTTTATTTCTTTCCTACTGAGCCCTTACCCAACCCTAGCCAAGGTGGGCTCCCCAACTCAAAAATTAATCTTTCTGCTACAAACCAAGTTGCAGTATTTCTGAGACAGGTACGATATCACTCACGTGCATGATTGTTCCAAACCCTGTAGGCACAGCATCTGTCTCATCCCCAGGTCAACACAGGCTTAGTAATTTCAGAAGAAATTTTAGACAGAGCCCCTGCATAATAAATAATTTGGCTGGACTTAGTCCCTGGTTCTTGAGAAGTAACCTCTAAATTTTGGAATTTTCTGTGTGCTAGGAGTATTATTCACGGTGGGCCTGACCACGCTTGAGTTGATGCCAATGAAATGATTCACAGTCGACCCTTAGATAGTCTGTGCTAACAAGATGTCTCAGAATGGGGGCTGGCCGTGTTAGAAAGACTTCCCATAAGAATAGAGGACTGAGGCTTTGAGCCATGTGATATTAGCCGAACTGCTGAAGACAGGAAGGCTACTGGGGATTAAGGTCAACCACATAGCCAGTGATTCAATCAGCTGTGCCTGTATAACAAGGTTCCAGCAGAAACTCTGGACCCTGAAGCTTGGGTGAGCTTCACTGATTAGCAATATCCTGCTATTGTCACATATCCATGTGCCGGAGGGATAATGCGTCCTGACTGTATGGGGAGAAGCCACAGAAGCTTCACATTTGGGACCTTTTCAGATCTCACCCTGCACATCTCTCACTTTAGCTGGTTCTAATTAGTATCTGTCTGTTGTAATAAAGATACAAAGGTGTAGGCATAAGTATAATGCTTCTTTGAGTTCTATGTAAGTTATTCTAGCGAATTATCAAAACTGAGGGGTGAGTATGAAACCCTGATCTGTAGTTAGTTGGTCAGAAGTGAGAATGGCCTGTGGACACCAAGCTTATGACTGAAGTGAGGGCAGTCTTGTAGAGGATGATGCCCTTAAGCTATGAAGTTCGGCCCAAGTCCAAGTAGTCGGTGTCAGAAATCATTGCAGCTCCCAATTCACTACCTACTAGGTATTCCATATAGTGTATTAGTTTCCTATTACTGCTGGTCATAGTCGCCACAAACCAAATGACTAAAATTAATACAATGATGATCTTACAGTTTTGGAACTTAGAAGTCTGAAATGAGTTGTCGAGTGCTACATTCTTTCTGGAGGCTCTGGGGTAGAATGTGTTTTCTTGTCTGTTCCAGTTTCCAGGGGAGGCCTGTACTCCTTGGCTCATAATATCATCGTATCTCCTTCATCCCCTCGTGTCGGTTTACAAACTGACTCCCATACATGGAAGGCAAGGACAGATGGAAGAAAGAGGCGGACCAGTCCAGATTGGTGGGTGGCAGGATTAATAAACAGGGAACTTAACGAGGCCCATCTTGGGTGACTATAATAAGACCGGTAGATGTCTGCACCCACCCGCCATAATCTGCAAAGTTGAAATAGAGGCCTTGACTGGGTTCAGTCACGTAAATGGTCCAGATGATGTCAATACATCACTATCTAAGGGCTGTGTCCTTGGGGTGGCTTCTAACATAGGGAAGGCAAGCAGAAGGCACATTCCAAAAACAGGAGAAGGGGTAAGTGCCTGGGTCCAGCTCACAGGTCCAACTCTACTTCTATTGTCACACGATCTTCTCTGTGGCCCACCTGCCTCCCTCCAAAAGGGTCCCCACAATTGCATTCGGCCTATCTGCAGTCCAGGATAACTGCCAACTCAAGATTCATCCTTTAATCACATCTGCAAAGTCTCTCTTGAATGTAAGTTAACATATTTGCGGGTTCCAGGGCACAGGCATATTTAAGGAGCCATTAGTCTGCCTACCATATACGGCTTTTGCCAATGGAAGAGGACTCCAAAGAAGTCGCCCTCCCTAGGTTTTTGTTCAAAGCCAAAACCATACCTCGAAATCATTTCAAAAGGCACAAGTATATTTTGCTAAATGTAATTGGTTTCTGTCTACATAGGCCTTTCTTGTTAAAATTTAATTATTACTACCCTTAGGGTTGTCTTTACTTTTCTTTTTATTTCCTCTTACATACCTATTATTATTAACCCAGATCCCTTACACTGGAAGTTTATATCTGAGAACAGAGAATAGGATTCTAAATTCTATTGCTAGAGTTCATTATAATCCTTCTTAAAATGGCTTCTGATCCTAACGCCCTCATTTTTCTCAATAGCAATATAGCAGAATAGTAATTGCGGGTAAGACAATGAGCAGAGGAATTAATTGTGTTTGAGTTACAACTTTGGCTCCCCCATTTCACAGGTTGTATGTTCTCGGAGCAGCTACTAAATCTCTCTGAAGTTGAGTTTCTTCATCTGCATAATGGCAATAATGGTTTTGTTGTAACCACATTAATTAAATCGCTCTGAGAATGAGAGATCTGGTGCAGTGTCTGGCACACAGTGGGTCAAAAATCAAATTCCCTTCTTTCCTTCACCTTCGCCAACCATCGCAGACCTGAAGTGGGGCCTACCTGCTCTTAAAAGAAGCAATTCCTGAGAGATCAGGACTCTGGGTGCCCACCCTAAGCCATTATTCTACGCACACACATTGATGAGCCAGGTTCCCAATATCAGTGCTTTTTAAACCATGCAGGTGTGTGTTACCTGGCCATGGGGTGGTGGGGGGTGGGGGGAATGCAATAGGAGAGGACGAGATCTTCCAACTTCATCTCATTCTCCTCTGCAGCCAGCATGACCCCTGCCAGGTTACCTGAAATCTCCATAAGAGAACAGTGTCTGCTCTGTCTGTCTCTCCAGCACCTGCCAGAATGTAGGCACACAGACCTCACTCCACAAATATTTACTGAACTAACTGAGAAAATGAACACATGCCTTGTTCCTTCTTGTTTTTTTCCATCTGATTCTGCTCTGCCCTCTAGTCCCCACTGTTATTTTTCATCCTGACCTATAGTCATCATTTAAGGACCAGCCCAACTACTGCCCAGGCCTCACTCTCTTGCTAGGTTTTTCTGACCACTTCCCAGAGCCAGGCCTCACCTGCTTCTAAATGCCTCTGACATTCCCACTCTCTGGGACTTCTCTCATGCACTGTGCTCTCTGTAACCTTTTCACCTCTATTAAATAGCATTTGAAAGTCCCTCAAGGACAGTTTGTCCTATACTTCTTAGTAGTACGGTGTCATTCATTCATTTTATTGCACTTTGTTGTACTTCACAAGTACTGAGGGTTTTTTGTTTTGTTTTGCTTTGTTGTTTTGTTTTTACAAATGGAAGGTTTGTGACAACTCTGCATTGAGCAAGTCTGTCAGCACCATTTTCCCAACAGCATTGGCTCACTTCATGTTTCTGTGTCACATTTTGTGGATTCCTGCAATATTTCAAACTTTTTCATTAGTATTTTATTTGTTATGGGCATCAGTGATTACGACTCACTGAAGCTCAGATGATAATTAGCATTTTTTAGCAATATTTTTTTCCTTAAGGTATTCTACATTATTTTTGAGACATAATGTTATAGAACCCTTAAAAGACTACAGTTAGTGTAAACTAACTGTATATGCTCTGGGAAGCCAAAAAAAACTACTTGATCTGCTTTAATGAGATGCTGGCTTAATTATGATGGCCTGAAACTGAACCGACAGTGTGCCTGTATATAACCTGAGCACATAGTAGGCATTTGATAAATGCTTCTGGACTTGGCCTTCCCTTGCTTCAGGTAATACATATAGCCAGAGAACCTCAAGAAACATCACCATGGCTGTGGTTATATTTACAACTAGTCCATTTGGACTGAATTGTCAAAATTGTTTAATTAAATTGCCTTTTTTTTTTTAACAACATGCCTGATTGATATACTGAATCGACGACACAAAATCCAATTGAATTCACGTTTGCAGTTTGCAACCTTTAGGTGAAACACAGTAGGGGGCCACCAAAAATGTTGCTGGCCTACTAATGGCATTCCCAGGTTGCATTTTGTAGAATTTTTGCCTCAAGTTTTGGGATTTCTCATTGTTTCTTTCATAAAGTATCACTCCAAGGTGTATGTAGGGGCTGGATGGTTATAGCAAATGGCAAACTGTGTTAATGGGAGTCAGGGAGGAACTTAATTATTCTCCCAATTTCCAAAGGCAATGATGTATCACATTAATACTTTTCCTTTGCTTTTCCTGCACGCTAGTAGCTGAAAGTGAAATGATGTCCCAGTCCCCAGTGTGTTTGCAAAGGTGTCATAAATTATACTTCTGCACCTTTTCAATGTAAGAGCCGTTTTCCTCCTGATGCTTCTTGTCTGCACAGACCACAGTCAGGATGGCACAGGCTACAAAAATAGTGAAGACAGTGTGATATTGCAAATTTATTTTACGATTTTTTTTTTTTTTTGGTAATTTGGGGATTTTCTCTGAATGATTTCCATTCCACAGGGCTGATGACTCTTAGTAACCAAATATTCCTGGGGTGTGATTTTTTTTTTATTAGCCTAGTCAATCAATTTTAGTAGTATCCTTGAAATCTCTGAAATTCTGAAAATAACACACCTACGGTTTTATGATTCTGTGATCAGTCACCTCGCCACTTCATGATGAAGACCATAAATCGCTGGGGTGGCTCCTAATGGTGAGTGACGAGGGCCATGCCTCTGCATCACTCACTCCCCCGTGCAGAGGGGAACCAATGGAACTGATGATTCTCACTGTCTGAGCCGATGCAACCAAGTTCTTAGGATATTAGCCTACATGTCTTCTAGCAAAACCAGCTCTGAGTGTAGCTTGTACAACTGTCAAGGGGAATCCTCTAGTTCGCAATGCTCTGAGAAGGACCAGATACAATTGCTAAGGCAGTAGAAATTTGTGGAAATAAAATTTCCCCTTGAATTCAAAATATTCTTAGAGTCCATAATGTTGAGAATCAAAATCCAGTTAGCACAGAATAACTTTATATGGAAAAAAAGACCAAAGAGAAAGAAAAAGGAAAGAGGGAGAGACTATATGGAAGAAGGAGAAAGGAAGAGTGAGTGAGAACGGAAACTGATTTTGAGATGTTTAAATAAAGTGAATTCTGGTCATTCAGATTGCACATCAATGTCTTTTCTTCTTACTTATCTCAGCTTATTCTCTTGTATGACGATATATGTCTTATAAGCAAACAATTACATTTCTGAAAAAATTACTTAGAAATGTCTACAGTGCCAAAAAATATATTTCATGAAAAAAAATTATTTAGAACTGTCCACAGTCCACAGAGAAATATCTCATCACCCATTTTTGCCAGATACCCAAGATTTCCACTTACTTACTTGCACAAAATAACACATCAATTTCCTTATCCATTTTTTCATGAAAGAGTGATTGGAAAATAAATATGAATTTTACTCTTGCACACTATTTATTTTATTGACCTCTCTAGACACTTCAGCTTTATATATCAGATGTAAATTGATGGCTCAACTTTTCTTTTTTTAAGTAAATTTTTTAAAGATTTATTTATTTATTGGAGAAAGCAAGTGAGCGAGAGAGTGCAAGCGTGGGGCAGAGGAAGAGAGAGAAAGAGACTCTCATGCAGACTCCTCACTGAGCACGGAGCCTGAGGCTGCTGGATCCCCTGACCCTGAAATCACAACCTGAGCCGAAACCAAGAGTTGGATACTCAACCGACTGTGCCACTCAGGTGTCCCGATGGCCCAACTTTTCTTAAGTTATAAAAAGAATGGAAGAATTCTTTTTTTTTTTTTTTAAGGAGCATTTAGCTCTTCATAGCTACCAAAAATCCAGGTATCAAGTGCCAGATTGAAATGCTACAGTAACAGTTATGTTTGGTTTTTTTTTTTTTTTTTTTTTGCTTGTCAGCTACTTCTGTTCTCAATTAAATTACTAGAAAAAAAGTATGGTGATTTAAGAAAATAGTCTCAAAGAAAGAGAACTGGACCTATTGGTAATGAGAAACTGGGCTCCTATTGTTGGATCTCTCAAGTATGACTGGTCTTGGGAAGTAATTTAATGCCTCTGTTGCCTTTCTTGCCCCACCTCCTGCTCTCCAGTTAGACAGGAATGAGAGCTACCCTTCCTTCTGTTCAGAGATCTAATAAAAGAACAATAAGTAATAAATACGCAAAATCCTATGTATACTTAGCAAGCTATATCACTACCAGACTGTTTGGGGGAAAGGGCCTCCAGTTACCAGTTAGTCTGTGACAGACCCTATGCTAAGCATTTTGTATGCACTGTATCTTTTATTTTTTTTATTTTTATTTTTTGCACTGTATCTTTTAATCCTTAAATAAGCTATAGTATTATTGTCTTGTTAAAGTCATAAAACTCTAACCAATTCAGTTTATGCAGCCCCCAAGGTGTGCTCATTCGCCATGCCATCTAGCCGGAGAGACCAAAGCAAAGGTAGAGAGCTACTGCACCACCATGGAATGTTCTCGGCTGTCTGCTGTGGTAGGCGTTCCCAGTCCCACATGCTGGGCTCAGCACCGCAGCCTCATCTGTTGCCCCTGGACTTCCGCGTCACCCCTGAGCCATGAGGTGCTGTCCCACCCTTGCATACACAAACCAGAAACGTCAGGGAGCTCGCGTCCCATGGGGCAATCGTTGACCAATGTGAGATACGGACGAAAGGATACAGTTTCCTCTCCGTCTGTCTATCCTCCATGCTATTTGGAGGCCAAGTAGCTTCATTCAGCTTCTCTGAAGACATCTTGAGAAACCAGTTTCTCACAAAGCCATGGCCAGCTCTGTAACTTACCTCCTGAATATCTGTCCTCCTTTCCTGGCCTTGTCTTCCTTCTACCTCGCTTCTACTTCCCTGGAGTTTCCACTTCGTAAACTACCAGCACAGAAGCTTTCACTTCAGGTTTTGTCTGATAGAAAACCCATCCTACAAGAGAAAGCCATCCAGGACAGACCTGATGGGGCATCATAGACTCACAAACAAAAGATCTATTTGGTAGAGCACCACACAAGGTAAACCATACAGCAAGAAACATTTCTTTCCGATCACCATTTATCTGACATAAATAATAATGCAATCCTCTCCATACAGCATAATGTTAAAGAGTAAGAAACATGGCAAACAAACTCATAAAAAGGCCAATATCTCTCTCTTGGTTAGAATGGGCTCTGCTTATGTTACAGTAACAAGCCGTTCCCAAATCTCAGACACTGAAAACAGATTTTTCTCCTTCAGCCAGTTCTCCATAGCAGCCGATCGTCCACGTAATGACGAAAAGATCCAGGCTGCTTCAATCCTGTGGCTCAGCCATCTCAACCCATTGCCTCTACTGTAGACGATGAAAGAGAGAGAGTTGAAAAAATCATGCAACTGTTCATCACCTCCACTCAGAAGAACATACGTGACTCTTGGCCGTATGTCTTCCCCCAATTGTAAGAAGCTGGGAAGAGTACTTTTCAGTGGTCCTCGGAGGAGACTTCATGCTGAAAAACACTGGTGTTGTCGACTATAACCCAACAGAATCTACTTAGTAGGTAGCTACGGCTTGTCAACGTTTTATATTAAAAGAAATGTGTTTACCAGAGACATAATAAATCAAAATTTGAAATATTTATCAGAGTTCACTGATGCTACTTAATTCAATAATCTGTCACAGGAGTCAGATTACTCAATGCCCTCTATTACTCAACACTCAAAGTCACTTGGGAGAGTCACTTTGACCTCACAGGCCTTGGTTTTTTGTTTTGTTTTTACTTTATTTAATTATTTGTAAGAAGAAGGGTAAATAGGAGGAGAGGGAGAAGCAGACTCCCCCCTGAGCAAGGAGCCCGTGGTGGGGCTCGATCCCAGGACCCTAGGACCATGACCGGAGCCCAAGGAACAAGCTCAACCGACTGAGCCACCCAGGAGCCCTGGGCCTTGGTTTCTTCATCTGCAAGCAGGACACTCGAGTATCTTCCCTTCCGGAGCTTCCATGTCATCAGTTTTGCCCCAGTCGGCCCTGGGCACTTGGGGTGCACCACCAAGAGACAGCCCAAGGCTGTGTGCTCAGTCCTGTACTGCCCTGCACTGCCGTGTCGCAGTCAGTCCTGCGGCCACCCCCCTACCCCACTCCTCCCAGGATTTGAACTGGTGGGCACCGTTCATCCCGATTTCAGAAACCAGGACGCTGGGCTCGCCCCTGCTTGCATTTCTTGCCGCGCTCCAATAAGTGATTGAATGCCACGGAAAAAAGTTAGTGCATGACTCCTAACACAGAACATGGTGCACTAAATTTTGTCATTTTCCCCACTGTTTTATTATCCTTACCTGTTGAGAGAAAAGTGATTAAGCCGTGAGTGTTAGCTTTACTTGCAGAGTTAGAAGAAGCAGTGCGTGCTGCTGGAACGGCTCCTGCTCCGTGATTAGCTAATGGGGCGGAGGGCAGAGGGCAGGAGAAGGACCAGCAAGAGGTGCCTGGACCAGGGCTCGGGAGCAACTAATGCATTCCCATTGGGGTGACAAGGCAGGCTTGGTGGCTGGGGCTCCCTGAAGACACGTATGATTTCCATCTTCTTTTTCCTTTTCCTTGTCCCCAGTCTCTGACCTCAAGGTTCAAGCCCTGCATCATGAAGCGCAAACATACGCAGCCAGGATGTGGCCATTCTGCCCACAGCCTTTGTCTGATTCCTCCTTATGGGTGTCACAAGATGTATCCATCCCCCCAGCACCTATTAATAGTGCATTGGGTCCCATCGGGCTCCACCCCAGCACCTATTAATAGTGCATTGGGTCCCATCGGGCCCTGCCTCTGCTCCTCCAGGTGAGCTAACTAAAACCAACTCCTGTTGTCTACATGCCTCCATTTCAGACCACACTATATGAATGTAGTTAAGCAGAATTATCCACCCTGGGTGATGTTAGTGCCAAAGCAAGCCTCTTCTAAATAAGTATTAGGTTATGTTTTGAGTTCGGCACCTGTGGTTTTTGAGGAGCGAGCAAGTAGCACGTTAGAAGAAAGGAGAGATTCAGTGTCATGCACTCGGTCTTGACGGGCTGCAGGGGGCAGGGGGGTGGGAAGGGAAATGAAAGAGATCTTTGAAGACTGTGAGGGAAGGCACTTGGCAAACCCAAGAAGGGGAAACACTGTAGACACAGGAAAGCATGAAGGTATGCAATTAGAAGAAAATTGAGGTGTCTCCAGAATGAAGGAGGGCAGACACTGGATGAAGGGTGGAAAATTGAATTGAGTGGTAAGGAGATTAGTATGGGAGGAGAGAGAAGAATGGGTAAAAGATGCCAAGAACAACCAAAAGGAGTAGAAGAAGGCGCAAGGGAGTCTCACTGCTCGCTCACACTCCGATATACACGGGGCTATTTCCTTGCATGTACAATTGGAGGTACAGCTTCTCACATTTCTTCTCCTCCTCTACTTTCTTGGAGTTATGAGCGTCTAAATCCTGTGACTGCTGTTTCATTGTCTGAACTTTTGATTAGACTCTGAGAGTTGCCAAAAAAGTCCTCGACTTCAGAACTATTTTCCGTGAAGCTCTGGGAGGAAAGGTCACTTTACCTGCTTGACCCATTCGTTCGAGAAACATTTACTGAAATAATCTATTCCCCTAACTGCCTTGAGTTGACATAAACCTCCTTTGTTATTTAGTCATAAATTCAAAAATATCCTTGGCTTCATTCCTCATGTATTAAGAGACCTGGATGTTGGCAGGATGTTTAAAATCTGAATAAACAAATTAAAAACTTATGAAAGTCAATGACCTGGATAATTAACACGTTTCAGAAATTATGGTCAACTGTGTGCAGATCCTACTCTCGAAACGCAATCCTACCTTTGCTATGAAATTAATAAAAAGAAAATGTCCTCGACTTTCCTGCCCCTCTCATGACATACAGTTAACACTCAAGTTCTTTATATCCTTCCTTCATAGTGTCTCGAACTAAGAAGACCTCCTTCCCATGCCCGTGCTCCTGTTTTGAAGCCACTTCAATACCTCCAGACTACACTTCCCCCCCTGGCACATATTCACCAGGGGACTAAGAACTACACACAATGCTATAAGCACATCCGTAGTTAGTCATTCCTGTCCTCAGAAGCTCACCAAGGCCTGCCTTGAAGAAAACACAAGGCTTCTATCACGCTATCCTCAACCTCCCATAACCTACCCTCAGGCTGTTCTCCTGAACATTGTCAGGACAATGGGGAGGACCCCATTGTCCTCCACGGCCTTTCCCATCTCCACATTTCTCTTAACCCTTCTGTATTTAAGTTTCCTCATCATAGAAAGGGACAATAAGGGGCACCTGGTGACCCAGTCGGTTGAGAACTGACTTTTGATCTTTTGACTTTTGATCTCTTTTGATCTTTTGACTTTTGATCTCTTTTGATCTTTTGATAATCTCAGGGTCATGAGTTCGAGCCCCAGGTCTGGCTCAGCCCCGGGCACAGAGCCTGCTTGAGATGCTCCCTCTCCCTCTGCCCCTCCCTCCACCACACTCGCATGCGCTCTCTCTCTTTCTCCGTCTCTCTCTCAAATGAATAAATCTTAAAAAAAAAAAAAAAAAAAAAAAGGAAGGGACAACAATACTACCTTTCCTTCAGAAAGTTATTGAAGGATTCAGTAAGGGCCTGGCACCTAGTAAGCATTCTCCGTATTAATATTATAATTATTTGCAGCACTAATGTAAACCCAGCTTTGAATATATGAATATATATATTTCCTAATTCTCAAATGGGTGTGCCTCTAGTGTGCCAAGTCTTATTTGCTGAGGCGACTCCCACGATCAGACTCTGAGTGAGGTGTTTTCACATGGTTCACGTGGTTACCGTACTTTATCCGCTTTCGGTGGACCCTGAGAGAATACCGAATTTTCACAGAACCACCGGGTTCCTTCGGTGGAGAGAATAACCTGCTCTGTTTGCTCGATATTGTAGCAAATCAAGTACCAAGTGTAAGAGGAATCTATAAAGGTAGAGCAATGGTTCAGCCTGAAGCATGAAAGCTGGTTTTATTGAGCACTGAGATCTATTTAAAACACTCTTTTTTCCAAAGCTATGTTGCATAAAGTCTGGATTTGGAACCACAACTCCAGAGTGGTCCTTGAGAAGGTTTTTAGTAGAGTTTCCAACCTAAAACAGAAGTACCTGAGATAGAAGAAAATCTCTTCTGTTTTAAAATATCTTCGGGAAAGATGTTCCGACCATCTTTCATAACCTACTGCGAAATTGGTGTCTCAGAATATCCAAAATGTTCAACTACAGTATAAACTATCCTGTGGATACTACTTCCTGTTTTTCTGTCTTCTATAGAAATGAATCCAGTTAATAAATATCCTTTGATATAATAATAATTCTACTTTGATTGTTTTAAGCAATTCTTTTTTCTTAAATTTAATAAATGCTGGGTTTTTGTTGTTGTTTTTTTTTTTTTTTGAGTCTGCTGTGTAGGTGTTAACAGACCTAATCATCTCTGTGCTTCCTCATTGAGCTTGCTCAAAAATTTCCTACACAAATTTGTAAAGGTCAAAGTACTGTGGTTTCACTGTTGGCAAATTTAATAAGACCAGTAATTCGAGTTCTTCAGCTAGACACTTTGCTATGATGTCAAACTGCTTATTTCACTAATTGACGAATACTCCAAGGTAAAAAACTTATATCTGTTTGATATGAGTACACTTGAATGCATTTTAATATTTTTAGTAAATATTGATTTTTGTATTTGTTTTCTTATTTCTGTGTTTCATGTCATCTAATCTTTTTTGTATAGTTCTTTCCTTGATGATAAAAATCTTTCTATATATAAGCCTCTTTATCTACATTTTTTAACTTCAAAAGTTCCAATTTTTATAGTTAAGTCTTTAATGCTCCCGATTTTGTTTGTTTGTTTGTTTGTTTGTTTGTTTTCGCATGTCACCTCAGGTAGGACTCTGTCCATTTTCTTTCCTCCAAAAGAAAAATATTTCCTACAGTAAAATATTCCTTTTTTATACATTAAGGTCTCACGTAGACCAAGGGCCTCCCATAGGAAAAACTACTTTTGATTAGTCTCTGGGTCTATTTTATACCCGTTGTAGATAGGTTAAAGAAATGTTTAATTAAATAACTTCTATTTTATAATAAACAGGAGATTAAACGTGGGAAAATAGTCCAGGTAAGTTTTTAAATTATGACAAAATATCTGTGACATAAAATTTACCATTTTTTAACCATTTTTAAGTATAAGTTTAGTGCCATTAAGTAGATTCACATTGTTCTGCAACCATCATCACCATTCACCTCCAGAACTTTTTTGAACAACCAGAACTGACACAACTTTTCGGGCTGATCTCTTCTTTCCCTTTTGCTATATACTATTTTATCACGGTGCCATTTCGTTTTTCTCACTTGCTCAATAGGGTGTGTGGTTGACATTGGTCCCAGGCATTTGCCCTCCAGGGGGCAATATCTTGAGATCCTCAGCTAGTGGGCAGGTTGATATAAGGAATTCCTGACCCAAATCCCAATGCCTATGTATTCTTGGGGAAAGAGCTCTCCTAGATGGAGGCAGGACCAGGCAGTCCCACACCCTGTGTTGTCTCTGCTCCTCAGGGCTCACGACAGCAACGGTCTCTAGGAGGTACCAGTGTCACAGTTCTTCTGACTCTCGCCACGGAAAGGTGCATGGCACTAACACTGCGGGGCAATATCTTCAATAATGAAGAAATAAATCAATCGGTGGACTTTGAGTAAAAGCGGATTGTGGGTGGGCTTCCTCCCCCAGCCGAGGGCCTGAACAGGACAAAGGATTGGCCTGCTCTGAACAAGAGGGACTTCGGCAGCCTGTGGTGAGGGCCTGGGGACTTGCCCGCTGCATGGCTCACCTCCACTCGCCCAGCTTCCTGCCAGCCTGCGGATTGCCAGCCTCCCGCCAGCGTGAACCAATTCCTTGAAGCAAATCCCCTTCTTCATGCATTTGCACATCCATTGGTTCTGTTCGTCTGGAGAACTTTGTCTAAATACAACAAATACCAAAACCGTAATTTTACTTGGGAAAGTTCCTTCCCTACTAGGCCTGTCTGTTAAGGGCAAAGTTTATCCTGGTTTTCTGATGATCAAGCTCAATTCTCTGATGAAACAGCCTTTCTTAAGCTTTAATGGGTGATAAAAAATCCTCAAGGATATCCTACTTCATTCCAAACACCTCCTTTCACCTCATGAAAGTAAATTTTCCTCGCAAAACTCTGTTACACCGGGGCCCAGGAACATTTAAACCGCATCAGCTTGTTACCGTTAAATATTCATATTTGCACTGCCAAGCAATATTGCATTTTAATACCAATTGCATTTTTAGGAAGGAAAGAGCTAGAACTTGCTGAATCAGATCGTATTCTGGACACTTCCAAACTCCTGTCAAACTCCTCTCAAGTCTCCCCTTCCTTTAGCTCACGTTGCCACTTTCCCGCACTCATTGGCACTGTTTGTACATTAGTCGATGTACCTCAAGACAACGATAATTAAATTTCACTTGAAGATCAGAGACAACGTGATTATATTTAAACTTCCATCTTTCTGAAACAGGTCGGTTTCTTGCATTTCACAGAGTGGGGGGTGGAAAAACTCTACTTGAATATTAGGAAAGGAGTATAATTATCTTGTTCAAGATACTAGATCTTTCGAGAAACAATACAATATTATCTTGGGTGGAAGGAGGGTAATCAGGAATTCAAAGCAGGTGTTTCTCGGAGTTATTTTACGTGTTCAGGAAGTTAAGCGCCCTCCCCTCGTGCAGAGACATTTGCAACAGCAGCAAAGGTGGACAAGTAAGAGGCAGGGAGTCGCCGCCGCCTTAGCAGCCCAGGGACGATCGCCCCATTCTCGGGGAGCACCTGGGGCAAGCGCTGATTAGAATTACAAGCCAGGGGATCCCTGGGTGGCGCAGCGGTTTGGCGCCTGCCTTTGGCCCAGGGCGCGATCCTGGAGACCCGGGATCGAATCCCACGTCGGGCTCCCGGTGCATGGAGCCTGCTTCTCCCTCTGCCTGTGTCTCTGCCTCTCTCTCTCTCTCTCTCTCTCTCTATCATGAATAAATAAATAAATAAATCTTAAAAAAAAAAAAAAAAAGAATTATAAGCTACAGGGAACATGCATTGCCCAGAAGAAGCCGTCCCTAAGCGGTGGTTCCGCGCCCACGGCCCGCCCACCCGGCTTCGCAGGCCCTGGCTGTGGGCCCCAGGAAATTTGACAGAAACCCCCACCCCTGCAGGAGCAGAGCTCCACTAACTCCATTTAGTGCTGCACCCGCCACCTCCTGTATCGCCCCCGGGGGACCTGCCCGCGGCTCAGGGCGCTGCCCCGCCCTAGTGAAGCCCCGGGCACACCCTAATGGGAAAGCGGCTCGGGATAGGCGGCTCAAATGATACTGTAGGGTAAACTGTAACTCCCTCGGCCACCTGCCGTGGGCCAGCCTGACTGTGCAGCTTCCTCGTATCCCATGGGCCACCGGCCCTATAAAGCGCCTCCGCCTCTAGGTCTCGGGGTCCACGTCCCTGCCCCGCTGGCCCCGCTGTGTCGGGTGCACGTGGACCCAAGCCCCAGCTTGTAAATACACCCTCGTGCGCTTGCATCGGTGTCGGCTCCTCCGTGGTGTCTCGGCTCCCCCCGCCGCGGGCGAGGAACTCGGGGGAACGGAGGAGCAGGCGGGGGACTGAGTAAGTGCTCCTGGGCCCCCTTCCCGGCTCCTGACCCGCGCCCCGCAGCTGCTGGTGTGGGGGAGCGGGGCGGTGGGGGGGACGCGGAGCACCTGCCTCGTGGGCTTCCGAGCCTCCCGGGCCGCAGGGGGGTTAGGGTTCGGGATAGGGTAGGGTTAGGGATTAGAGTTAGGTGTTAGGGTTAGGGTAGGGTTTAGGGGTAGGGTTAGGGTAGGGGTTGGGGTTACTGTTAGGGTTAGGGTAGGGTTTAGGGGTAGGGTGAGGGTAGGGGTTGGGGTTACTGTTAGGGTTAGGGGTTAGGGTTAGGGTAGGGTTTAGGGGTAGGGTGAGGGTGGGGGTTGGGGTTACTGTTAGGGTTAGGGGTTAGGGTTAAGGGTAGGGGTTAGGGTTAGATGTTAAGGTTTAGTGTTAGGGGTTAGTGGTTAGGGTTAGGGTTAGGGGTTAAGGTTAGGTTTAGTGTTAGTGGTTAGGGGTAAGGGTTAGGGTTATGGTTTGGGAATAGGGTCAGGGTCAAGGTCAGGGGTAGGGTTAGAAGGCAGCTTGGGAAGGGAAGCCGCGTCCCCTGAGCCCTCACCTGGCCGCAGCCCCAAGCCTGGCCTCTCCCCATCCTCCACCTCCTCCGGATCCTAAACAAGCCCAGCTCTCCCCCCCGGAGTCCCCGCACTGTGTGGGTGATGCGGGGGGGGGGCGGGGAGGGGGGACTCCGCCTCGAGCTCAGAGAGAGCCTCTTCTTGGCGGGTCGGTTCTCCCCCTGAGACAGGGCTTCCCCGGAGCCCGGCACCCGCCCCCCCGCCCCTGCTCCATCCCCCCGCCCCGGCTGCCCCCTCCACACCCCACCCCGCGGGCCTCCATCCCGCCCCCGGGCCCCGCCCCGCGCCCCGGCAGGTGCCCCCACCCCCCTTGTCCCCGGCAAGCACGCAGGCGTCCACGTGTGCCTGGAGCGGGGTCACAGCGCCCTGGGGCCGCACCGAGCCTTCGCCCCAGGACCCCCCCCCCCCGCAGCCGCGGGGCCCGCGATGCTCCCCGGTGGGCGGCGCTGCTCGGCCTGGTAGGCTGGAGGTCACGGAGCCCAGGGCGGTGATGCTGCTCCTCGGGCTGCGCAGGGCGTCGGCTCGCGGGGGCCAAAGCGCTGCTCTGCCCCTTCCAGGTCGCGCTCTCGGGGCAGAGGCTGGAAGCCCCTCGTCGGGCTCTGCTGTGGGGGGGAGTCGGCTTGAGAGGCTCGCTCTCTCCCTCTGCTCTTAACCCCCCCAATCAATCAATCAATCAAATACATAAATAAATCTTTAAAAAAAACCAGCCTAGTTATTTAACCTACCCAAGTTTTATGATTTTATTTTATTTTTTTATATATATCATATTCTATTTTTTAATTATTTTTGTTAATTATTAATTTATGATAGTCACAGAGAGAGAGAGAGAGAGGCAGAGACACAGGCAGAGGGAGAAGCAGGCCCCATGCACCAGGAGCCCGACGTGGGACTCGATCCCGGGTCTCCAGGATCGCGCCCTGAGCCAAAGGCAGGGTCTAAACCGCTGCGCCACCCAGGGGTCCCCCTTATCGTTTTAATACTAGCTGCTCTGAGGCTACATAATGAATTTCCCGGGGAGTCCTCAGGGGAGCAGTATGCAGCCAGGAAAACCAGAGAAGGACAACTTGCCCACACTGATGGGTCGCACAAGCGCGGTATTGAAGAAAAGCAACCGTAGCAGCATTTGACATCTTGTCACATTCCGCTTTACATAGTTCAAGAGAGGCGAGGTTAGGGATCCCTGGGTGGCGCAGCTGTTTCGCGCCTGCCTTTGGCCCAGGGCGCGATCCTGGAGACCCGGGATCAAATCCCACGTCCGGCTCCCGGTGCATGGAGCCTGCTTCTCCCACTGCCTGTGTCTCTGCCTCTCTCTCTCTCTCTCTATCATAAACAAAAAAAAAAAAAAAAAAAAAAAAGAGAGAGGCGAGGTTAAACCATGGTGCCAGGAGTCAGGCAGTGTGACCCCTGGGGGCAGAATGTCCTGGAGAGGACACCTGTTGGCGCTCTGTAATCTGGTTCCCATTCTGGGTGCTACCTGAGCACGCTCATTCCGTGAAAACGTAGTGAGAGCTACTCTGATAATTTGTATGCTGAGTAATGATAATAATATACTTCCTTGTACGGTTGTGAAAATCAAATGAAATAATGTAAATAAGAGACAGAGTGATCTCACGAAACACCAATTCCCTTCCTGTCTTCCAACCTGGGCATAACAACAGACATCAGTTCCAGCACCCCAAGGGGCGTTCAAGATTTTTGGTCCCCACACTCCGTCAGATATATTATATTGCTCCAGTCACACAGAACTCCCTTAAATCATCGCATGCTTTTTCACACTTGTTTGCTTTTCACACAATTTTCCATCTACCTAGAGTGTTCCTTCTCTATTTTGTTCACTTGGCAGGCTCCTATTCAGCCTTCAAAACCCAGCTCCGACACCATCACCTCAGTGAAGCCTTTATTAGGATTCCTTTCAGTCAATCACTCTCTCCTTTGTGCTCTCACAATAATTAAGCTTTTATCTTATTATGTTGTAATTATCCTTTTAAATGTGTTTTGGTTTCAAGCCATGTAAGTTGTATCATGACAAGGTCCCTAGGAACTTAGGTTCTCGGGTTCTCCAGTGACTAGATTTTTAATCTTCAGCAAGTTGCTTCACCTTGCCTAAGCTTCAGTTTCCTCACTTACAAACATGAAGGTAGTCATATAGGAATGTCACAAAAATTAGAGTTTTTAAATGAAATAATATTCATGAAGGGCTTAAAGACGGAACTCGGGCAACAGTAGGGGATCAATGTTAATTATTACCATTATTAATTCAAGGGCAGAGACATCCTTCAATGCTGTGTTCCACCGCCTACTTTTATACATAAAACACATAGTAGACAGTCAATACCATCAAAGAAAGAGGAGCTCAACAAAGCAAGGGACTTGTCGACTGCTTTGTAGGCAAGAACAAGAATGCAAAAGGAAGGAGAAGAGAAAGTAGAGAAGTGGCAAACTGAGTGACACACTTCTCCGCATAAGATAAACATTTTTTTTAATTAGCTAAATTAATATTCCAGAAGGAGACGGAGAGACCTGCTCCCCCTTGCTCTCATTAACCCAGATCACCGCAGAAAGCTGAGTATTCCCTGGAGTCACCCATCCCTCGTAGGCGGGAGCCGGTGCATTGTTAGCAAAGTGTTGCTGATATATCCTAGCCACATGGCTTGAGGCAGATAATGACAATCCAGTTGAAGTCCTGATGACTGATTATTTTCATAAAACTTAAAGTCAGGAGATGTTTATGCTACTCACAGTATCTTCCTAAGAAAAAAAGCTGCTATCTATGGAGCGCCTATCACGTGCCAGATGCTGCGCTAAGGCACTTTACATACATTACTTCTAATCCGCACAGCAACCCTTGGCAAGGTAGGCTGATTCCAATTTTACGGAGGAGGAAACAATTTGAGAGAGGTTAAGCAATTTGCCCAAGAGAGAGCAAAGTTAGACCTATGTCTGCGTGAATCTAAAGTTTCCATAGCCATTATACCTCTGCCTCATTAAATTATTTATATGAATATCTTATCATATACAATAAACACTAAAATCGGGATAAATACATAAGAATTACAAGGAGGAGTTACATGCTGGAGACTCTTTTTTTCAAAGCTGCCATCTTCATGGCCATAACTCGGGCTGAGTATTGAAAAAGAAAGTCAACAAAAAAGAAATTAAAGGGAAACAAAGGGATTGCTTTTTTTTTTTTTTTAAAGAATGTGAAGGGCCGAAAAGAAAATTAGAAGGAAATTAAAAAGTAAAATGAGAAAGAAATTTAAAAGAAGCAATTTATTTCCAATGAAGATGAAAGATTCAATACTACAAAACAATAGAGAATATATGAGATTTTTAGAAACGTATATGAAGCTAGAGGACACTAAGTAGGCAGTCCACATGATAAAATACATACTCTAGTAAGAAAAAGGGCTGAAATTCAAGAAATGAAAAGATGACGTAAAAGTAGATACGATGAAGAAAACGATGGTTTTTCCTAAGAAAATGACCACACCACCACTACCACCTGCCGTAGTTGGATTACGCTTCCAACCAACTCTTCATTTTTCAAAGGAAAAGAATAGGTCTCTGGCCAAATGTTGAAGACAGTGCTCGATTATGAACTTGAAAAGCTCTAAATACTGAAATACACACACACACACACACACACACACACACACATCCACACGCTCCACTTTACACATCATTTAGATTTAAAACAATATTATTAAAGCAGTTAAGGGGACTCAAATATTTTGATTTTTCATTGTTATTACAACTTGATTGTGGAGAAGAAAAGGCATGTTTTTTCGTTTTGTGGTTGTTGACTGAATAACTTATTTTATTGGTCAGGTGAGGAGTAGAATTCGACATCCTCACTCAAGATCTTTTTTTAAAAAAAAAAAAAGGATTTCATTTATTTATTCATGAGAAACACACACGGAGAGAGGCAGAGACTCAGGCAGAGGAGAAGCAGGCTCCATGCAGGGAGCACGACGTGGGACTCAATCTCGGGACCCCAGGATCACGCTCTGGGGGGAGGGCAGGCGCTAAACCACTGAGCTACCTAGTGGTAGCTACCTCACCCAAAAGCTTTTGCTTCTTTTTCCTATCACAACTTCCTCATGATGACCTTTTATTTCCAAGGGAAATGGTAAATTAGTAACCAGTAAACTTTACATTAGACTACCATCCGGCTAATGGGCTGCCCACTTCTGTTAAAATCTGATGTCAATAGATGGTTTTTTTTAAATCAAGGGTATCTTCTTCTGAGCACTTTGACTTAACCGACTACTTCATTTGCCTTTACAGCCCTGTCAACTCAAAACCAACCAACCAACCAACCAACCGATGAGCCAACCCTCTGTGACTACTGTCAGAGAAAGAGTCCATCAAGTATAAAGAATATTCTTGGAAGTCCAAGTGAAGCCAGAGGGGACATATGTTGGCTAAATGCTCAAACTCTGTAGCCAAACATCATGCCACTGTAGGTCCGGCCACTCACCAGCTGTGAGGCCTTAAGCAAATTATGTATCTTCTTTTGCCAAAGTGGAAAATGAGTACCCTTCTCCGAGGACTGTTGAGAGGATGGAGTGCAATAAAGCACGTAACATTTAGCACAGAGCCTGGCACATATGAAGCATCTATTAGATGGTAGGTGCTAGCACGTTTATTGTTGTCATATGTAAAGTTAGTAAACGAGACAACATCATTTAGTCTATCTTTTAAAAATTATGCAGCAATTCTGGTTTTGTAGCTCCTTTATTATACCATTAAAAGAATTTACTGTGTGTTCGTGCTATGTTTTGGTTTAAAAGCCATTTATTAGGATTGATATTTCAGCAGAAAAACATAAATGAATCTTTCATCTAATCAATATCTCTGATACCTATCATTATTATTCCTGGGTGTTCTATATAGTAGCTGTCAGCCTTTCTAAAAGAATAGCAAAAGATCGGTCATTTTATGCCTAATAAAATCAAACAGCAAGGCCCTGTTGCTGTGACTGCCAAAATGCTTTTTAAAAAGCTTAGTTCTGACATATGACTTAAGAATGCTTATGAAAAACATTCGGAAAACTAATCCAACCTTGATCATTCCTCACTGGTCTCCTATGCTCAGGCAACTCTGGGCTTGCTTAAGACTAACTATGCCTCTTAAACATTTCTAAGGGATTTCGGTCATAGAGCTTCAATAAGCAAATAATAGGAGACAGGTGTCAAAGATTCTAAGGACAGTATTTTTTTTTTTTTCCATAGCAGGTTAAGATTTGGGTCAGCTCAGTTATCTGTGCTGGGTTATCTGTTTTGTTTATTTCATACAGTGATCTCTAACGTTAAATGTTAATATTTATTTATTTATTTATTTATTTATTTTTTTTTATTTTATGATAGTCACAGAGAGAGAGAGAGAGAGGCAGAGACACAGGCAGAGGGAGAAGCAGGCTCCATGCACCAGGAGCCTGATGTGGGATTCGATCCCGGGTCTCCAGGACCGCGCCCTGGGCCAAAGGCAGGCGCCAAACCGCTGCGCCACCCAGGGATCCCAAATGTTAATATTTAATATTTAGCATCTCACAATGTATTAATTCCGAAACATTTTGCCAGTTAAAACAAGAGGCTTTAAAAAATCAGACCGACCTCTGAAGACTTCTTTCTCAGAAACTGCACACTGAGTAAACAGTAAAGCCATCAAGAAAAGGACAAAGATTCCAGAAAACCTTATTGAGAGATGAGGGGTGATCTACTGTCAATATTTGAAAAATGTTTATAGTAGATTTAATGAGCCTACACATTAGGCTGGTGCACCTACAGCTTAGTACACGTTGGCTAAGCATGTGATCTGCTCAACAGTCAGGTTTTTTGTTTGGTGCAATGTGTTTCTAACGTAGCTAACAATGTGTTTCTATGATCATTTGGAGAAAGAGCGAAGGAACAGAAACTCCTCATTCCATACCATTCAAATGATAACTTGGACCGCCATGAAACAATCCACAAGTCCACGGCTACAGTTTAGGGACTACTCAAAATCAACTTGATGTTCACTAGCAGGAAACAGGAGATACGGCATTTTCACCAAAAAAACCCCCACACTAATCTGATTACCATGTGAAGCAACCTTCATCTGCATTCAACACGTCAGTAACTCTTCATGCGAATGTGTGAGATTACATGCAACAATGCCAGGGGGAGAGAAATATGTGGAACACAGGATCGTGGGGACACTTGGTACCAACTTTTACTTGTAAAACACTGCAGGGGTTATCCTGTCTTTAAGGAAAATTTCAGTATAACCAAAGATGAAGAGCTGTTTTCCTCCCAGAAATTCAACTTGTATGCATGCATTCAAGTTTTTTTACTTAGGTGAAAACTGCAATAAAAATGTACTGAGTTAAAATTCTTCACCACTCTATCCCATGATAGCATCTTGAAGGTCAGTTTTAAGTCTGAAGTTCAAAGTTGAATTGATGGAAACATACATTTTCTCCTTTCTCACTTAAATAAATGAAGCAAGCCTCCTGAATACACCCCTTTAACAACTGCACCTGAAGTCCTCTTTTGAAATTTGTTAGTGAATTTGTGCATAATGCTCCTTTTCTTTGTGGAGAGAGGCTAGTGGCGGTGATTCTGTCAAATAATTGTAGCTGTTGTTTTACTGGTTAAAATATCGTATGTAACTACCTCCAATGAATGTGAAATGTACTTGAATTGACAACTATTCAAGTAGTTTATAGATTTGTATAGATTCTCTTCCTTATACCTAAATGATTTTAAAAGCCCAGAAGACGAATAGGCTATAGGTGTGTGTGTGTATGTGTGTGCGCGCGCGTGTGTGTAAAACACCACCAAGCCTATATTTTAAAATAAAATAGAAGTCAATCAAGCTGCATCTAAAATAAATGGAGGGACGCCTGGGTGGCTCAGCAGTTGAGCATCTGCCTTCGGCCCAGGGCATGATCCTGGAGTCCAGGGATCAAGTCCCACATCAGGCTCCCTGCATGGTGCCTGCTTCTCCCTCTGTGTCTCTGCCTCTCTCTGTGTCTCTTATGAACAAATAAATAAAATATTTTTTAAAAAATAAAATAAATGGAAAAAAAAATCCTTATTAGTAGACCGGTTGTATCTGTCCCTGGGAATAGACACAGTAATGGGAGTAAAAGTTTACAGTTGTGCCTATCACAAAAGGAAACAATCAAGGATGTGGAAATTCTATATCCAGATGAGGTCCGAGAAGTCCCAAAGAAACCACTGGGGCTAATAATCAGAATAATGTGTCAGTCAATAGATTAATAATTTTAAACATAAGACATTAATTTGCCCTAGGGGACATCCTGAATGGAATTTAAGGCAACATTTATATGCTTTTAAAAAGAAATCCGTGTTAAAGACGATCCTTCTTTTGGTGACAAGGATGAAAGAGCTTCCAAACTGTGTTCTCCACCTTAGACTCAGAATAAATCATGTTTTCTAAAGAGACAGTAGCCATTTGGGTACTAGGTGCTTATGTACCTGTTCATATTGAACCAGTTTTATGAACTGCTTCAAGGGAAAAAAGTATCACTAACTGAATATTCAGTGCTACTTTTTTTTGTTTGTTTTGGTTAATTCATTCCTGCACCAGCCTGACCCTAGTTAGCTTGTACACTGGGAGGTACATAGCACACACCACTGTATAGTTTGATAGGAAAAAAGTTTAGCTAAATAGAAAATTAAAGTGTTTTATTATATAATGCCCCCCAATTAAAGTTCTGTAAATTCCTGAAGAATTTTAGCCAATGAAATAAAAACACCCTTCAGATTATTAAATGTTTGAATATTAATAGAATTTCTTATAGCCAATCTCCAGCTTAAATATTAACTATAGATGAATACACCCCTCTGTTGTTACCCTATTATTAAATATTGGTACTTTTGTTATATAGTGTCTGCCTTACTGTATCTGTATTTAGGTAGATCAATAGATACTTAATTTTTCTCACTATTCTTTTTTAAATTCAATAGGCATGACAAAGTGTGTCCACATAAAAAAATGAAGCTATTTCTTGGTGGAAGCACTTGAGCATCACTACCCTTTAGAAGATTTTGGTATAAATGCTTATGACGTAGACAGGAAAAATCTATTTGTTGAGATTCAATGATATGATTTTTGAACCTTTCCATGATAATAAATATTGTCATTGGCAGCTTCCTATAGGAATAGTTACAACCTTCAAATTGTAAACGTTTGTTTTAGGAATTTCTTCTCAATTCTGCTGAAAACTCAACTTTTTTAATGATGCCCAAATTTGATTGCAGAATTTCCAATCCTTTTTTTTTTTAAAATTTTTGTTTGAGTTCTGATGCAACAAGCAAATGTACTTTCAGTATATTTCTCTATTGAATAAGTTTCTTGCCAGATTCTGTGTGTGGGTAATGGGCAATTCGAACACACATATATTCTCGGCAGCACACGGAACCATCAGGCAACTTAACCGTATTCTTTCTCACACCCGTGGGTCATTATTATGAAGGGACCTACATGTGTCGTGGGGAGGGGTGGAAAGGACCAGTGTGTTAAAGCCAACTACGGATCATACATAAAAGTGCACGCTAACTACTTGAAAAAATTCACATTTATTTACTGTCAAACCGTGTTAAACTTTACACTGGATATTAGTGATGGGCTCATTATTAACAGGTTTACACAAAGGGATGAAAAGAAAAGCAGAATTTTGCGGAAACAATTTACATTTCATTAGAACTTTATCATAAAATAAATTAATTACTAAATATAGGCAGAAGGAATATGGAAGAGTAATATTTATGTTTTATTTTATTTTTTAAAAAAGAATAGGCACCTTTTGTTCACTAGAAAGTTTGTGAGAAGTGCCCAGTGCCCTCATTGCCCTCTGTTCAAGAATAAACAGAGGGATAACACACACTCTTTTCTAGATTTCACCACATTTTGTGCAAGGCATGGCATTAACTGGCTTCGAAGAGTTTTTTTTTTTTTTTCCTCATAAAACGCGTTCTTTTGGCAATAAGAAATTTAAATGTAAGAATAAAGACTAACTGGTCAAAGCAGAACACTGTGTACAGTGGAAAATAAGTGAAAATGGGTAGAACTTACCATGACAAAGTGTAAGAAAAAACATTTCATAACATATGTGCAACCAAGAGCTTTTCACAATATTTCCTTCAAACTCTTTAAAATTATTTTAATGACAATTATATTTCAGTTGGACACAAATGTATTTATTTTACCCTAGCAATAGAACAAAATATAATTTCTTTAGCCATTTTTCATGAGAATAGTTCATTGTACAGTTGAGGAAACATATGAAATAAGGCCTGTGGCTTGATTGCTAGTGGTTAAACATGTTTTCAATCTTTGCCTCAATGTAAAAGATTTGCAGTGAACTGCAAACTGACGCAGAATAGCTCTCCTGCTTTTCCAAGTCTTGTCAGGAACAGTAAGGTACAGTAAATTTGTCCCACAGGATTTGAAAGCCCACGTCTTGTATATAATACAATGCAGGCCTACAAAAATGGTGCAGCCGTATTTACAGATGGAGTCCACAGACTGCTGCAAGTACAATGGCTGGGGAAGTCTTGGTCTCGCTTGCTTCACAATTTCTCTAGACAGCAGCAGAATCTTAAAATACCTGGTTGGCATCTCTTTTCTCTGTAACAAATAATCATTTTAGTATACTCTGTGTATATACAAAGTTTTTGTACGTTCTATAAAAATTCACAGAACTTCAAGGTTCAGTCACCTCTGTACACCGGGGGGAACCACAGGTCAACAGAGCCACCCGGGCAGGCAGAGCTGCAGGGAGCTGGCCCGGGCCAACGGGGTCTTGGCCCGCGCCTGCCACGCGTGGGGCCCGCGGCGCGATTAAAGACTCGTGACCAGCTGCATCTGTCCTTCCCTAACGTCTCCCTCGGGAATGCACCCTTCTTTGTTGATGGGGATGATGTAGCCGTCGCTATTGCCCCGGCTGATCTGGTAACACATCTGAAGCTGACGGCCGGCTCCCAGGTTGGGCATGCTTTTGTAGTAAATGTCCTCGTTCTCACTCCGCCTGGAGGGGGACAGGTCCTCCTCCAGGTCGGGGCTGCTCTCCTGGTAGGGAGAGTCTCTAAGGTTGGGCATGCTCGTGTACAGGGAGTCTCTGTTGGGGGACTGCAGGTGGTCCTCGGCCTCGGCGGTCAGCTGGGACACGTAGCTGTCGGTTCCCTCGGGCTTCCCCTTCTTCGGGGGCTGGTACAGAAGGGAGTGAGTCCGCTGAGGGATGAGCGGGGCCTCGAGCTCCTTGGGGTGGAGCTCCAGCCCCGGGTTGTCGCCGTGCATTAGAGAGGAGGCGTCCGCCACGATGGCATCGTCCTCGCTGCTGCTACCTCCGATCACAGGTTTGACTGGCAGCGTGAGCTCCAGGTTGGGAGTCTTGCCGCCGCCCCGCAGGTTGTTGTGCACTAACTCTGAAATGATCATTTTCTCGAAAGCCGTATCATTCAGACTTAGTCCACAGTCCACGACTTGCACGCTGTCGTTGTAGTCCCCCTTGCGCAGCGAGTAGCTGTTGTTAAAATTACCATTTAGCGGTAGAGTATCCATGGCACTTGTATCCCTGGCATTGTTCAGTGAATGTCCTGCAACGGGAAAGGGAGGGGGGGGTCCGTTATTGCCTCGGTTCCTTCCTCAAGGATCTTTTACTTCTTTTTTTGTACAAAACTTTTTAATGTCGTTCAGGACAAAGTTGTATTTGAAAGCTAACACTTGAGAAGTGCCAGGCTTTCCCGCATTCCCAACTGTAAACAGTTGCAACCCCTTAGATAATAGGAAACAGTGTGAAAAAATACTATTTTCCAGGGAGGGAAGGTGGCATACGGAATATTACTTGTATCAATTTCGAGGAGACGGTAGTTATGAATTGATTTTTGGTCAAATCTCTGACACTCTTACAAAGAAGACTTCACTCCATGCCCTTGCATAGTTAATGCAAAGCAATTCGTTAGTGACATTTACGTTTTAAAGTACGAGACTATGGTCTATAAAAATAAAATTAACAGAATTTGTCCTAAACAACACTAAATTAAAAAGGAGTAAGTCACATACAAAAATCGAAGGCAAATGTACAACATAAACCCACATAACTGGCAAGCAACTTTTTAAACAACATTCTAACATTTCCTTTTTCTGGAGATGAAGTAAAAAAAAGAATGAAAAAAAATGGACAGATACAAAGAATTCATGTTAAACAAAGACAGCCATCTCTCATACTGACGGGACCAAGGGCCCACAAGCACCATCCAACAACACGATAGACAGCAGGTGGAATGACTCACTTTGGACAACTCACATCATGTCTGTCTGCTCAGGCTATCTGGCCTAAGAGTAGCTGATATATAAAAGAAAGTAAAATGATTTATTGTAACATGATGAAGAATTTCTAAGCTTCTCAGCAACTTAGTCAGAGCAAGGGTTCAACAAATTAGATTACCAGCAATAGCAGCCTTTTACTTTTTTTTGTTTAATATTTATTATTTCGAATTTTTTTTTTCTTTTGGTTCTAATGCTCTCTCTAATAGCAACGGCCCCAGGCTCCTAATGGTCAAAGTTTGCCTGCAGCCCTGCAGTCTGCATCAGTCACAGTGACAGCACCGAATGAACCAGCAGAGTCTACTGTACGAGACTGGCCCACAGACACCATGGGCATGGAGGTCAAACGCAGAAATGTTAGAGATTTCTTAAGTATGGGTCACAGAAATTAAACCAATAATAGATATTAACTATGGAATGGGAAAAGGGTGTCAGCCTTGGCTAATATATTTTTATCTCTAAAGGAATGAAAGATTGGATAAGTCTGCTGAAGATATGAAAAGAGGTTTAGAAGGAAAAAAAATATGGTAACATGCTCTCTTTGAATCAGAGTTGAATTTTCTACAGACACATAAACATGTAAACTAAGACATCACAGTGCTTCTCAGGCAAATGAAAATAAAAGGTTTTAGAGAAAATTAAATGGTCTGCACCATGGAAAGTTAGGTTATTCATTCTCAAAATCCTAGAGAAAAAAAAATCACTTGTTTACAGATAGGTCTGGAAAAAAAAACAAGAATGAAATGATGTTACTGAATGAGACTGGCCACTGTGAGGCTGCTGCATTGTATGCAAGGCTTGGAGGAGTCGAGGAAAAATTTCATTCTTGGAAAAAATAGGAAATTTCCCTTTTTAGTGCTGACTCCACTCTTAAAGCTGCAGATTATCCTAGAAAACTCGATTTCATGACCAATAAATACGTAGGAATTGTTCAATAAATTCTCATTAGCAGAAAATGAGAAAGTGTGCGTGGGGGGGTGTATCTGATGGTGGCTCGTGGTATTTTCAGAACTCTGATCCAACTTCTTACGTTTGAAAAACTGACAATTTTTTTTTTTATCGTGCTCCACATATAACAAAATGAAGTCACAACAGTATTTGTAGGGCTTCCTTTAGCTTGACATAATTCTCTAGCATTCTAAATTCACGGATGTGCCACCATCTTTAATTAGAAAACATTAGGTGTTTTAAGTTACAGGTGACACATAGATCACTTGCTAGCTAGCATTTGTTTCCTCTATCGAGGTTTCATCTTGCCATTTTTCGTTCTTTTTAATCACTGCTTAATAAATATAAAAATTTATACTGGATAATCCAAAAGGTGTTTTCTATGATATACTGCAGATTTAAGCACATCTTTGACTGGTTTTGAAGAGGCAACTTTTTCTGCCCAAGTTCAGGTAATTCACTTGAAGACTTTCCACAGCCTGTAGCAAGATTACTGTGGGAATGCAGAAATGATAAGTCAATTATTAAGCATTCTGGTTGACAGCACCTCAGGCTTTAAAGAGCAAATTATTTCAGCATTGCATATACTTAAGCATGGACAGCATTTGCTACAGACCTCTATTACTGACAAAAGGCAGTACAGATAGATGTACTGTTTGAATTTGGTAACAGTTTAGTTGGAAATTGTGAACCACTTGCCCGCTGAGTCTACTTCATGACTGCTAGTTATGTTTTAATTGTGCCGGTTAAAAATCATGCTGAAAAAATTTACATTTGATAGGCAAAGTTAAGTTTGACTCCCATACTTGTCTCTCTGTAGGTTGCTAGAGGAAAGCATAAGGAAAGTAAGAAAAACAAGAGAATGAAAAGAGAAACCGCAGTTACGTTAAAAAAGAATTTTAAGAAAAAAAAAAACGGAAACGAAGTTCTTTGTTTAATTTAGTGGCAAATATCAACCACAAATAAATATTACATGCTAGTGATAATTATGTGATAGCTTTTATCGAAATCTTGAAAATTCTGTTAATATTAAATGCTTTTTTTTTTTAATAAGCTATTAGAAAACATAGTAATACAGGATGGGTTAGTGACAATCTCTCCCCCTCCCCCAATAAAAAACTAAAGGTATAAACTGACTAATATTAACTTTACTCTCAAAGTTTTTTTTTCTTTTTTTTAAGAAAAAACCCCAAAAAACAATACTACCATAAAGCTGCACTATACTATAGTTTGGTTACATTGATAATGCTGGATGTAGTTTTCTCTACCTAGGCATCCAAATTATCTTTATTAAATAGCTAATTCATTCCAGAAGCAAATTCTGTCCGCAAGCTTTAGAGTAAACTGAACAGTATATTACATAGATAGGATACCTCTAAGTGATATAAATCTTGAAGATGGGCTCTCGGACCATGTGATGTCAGTCCTGTAATAATATATTAAGATTTATGCCACCTGTGTTAAAAACATGGATAATTATTGGTAAATACTATCATGACTGAATTTTTACTATAATATAGTGCAGTTTTAGAAGCCTGGCATGGGCAATACCATAATTCTTTAAATTGAGAAATTAAAGATATAATAATAAGTATATGGCAACTTGAGTATTCTAGAAAAAGGGCAAAGATCAGAGCTGTTTAGCAGCAAAGAAAGGTAGTTTTATTCGTAAGTATAAGCACACCTGGTGAGTTAAATACAGGAGCTGAAGGGGCATTACATACAACTGTTTCAGCGAGCAATGTGTTATAGGGGTTGTTAGTGCCGTGGGGTCGAAGAAGAGGGTTTGTTAGTAGGTAATTGCCAGTCATTCCTAAAGCAAAGAAACAGAAAAAAATACATCAGTTCTCTTATTTTTTTGTGTTACAGTTGCAGTAAAGTACTTTTTGTATTCATCAAGGGTAGTGGACAGGTTGGCAACGGATAATCTGCTGAAATTTTCTGACTGTATTTGAACTACTAATTTGAAGGAGAAAGGGGAGAGGGAAGTTAAATTTCAGTAATTCACAGGTGCTTTCTAAGTCCCCCAAGTAAACACCTGCTGAGGATGACATTTACTAATTTATACAAAATCACTTTTAAACAAAAATGGCAATTAAATGCACAGAGATCAACATTATGTTTCAAGATGTTACTGCTTAATATTAAAAACCTAACCACTGAGGCCCAGAAGAGGGAATCTCAAACTTTCAGAATTTACAGGTGTGGGATTATCCCTCATGAAAACATCTGTGTTAATACCAACTTTGATACAAGCAGGAGGAAAAACAACTTTCACAAACAAGTAAAAAGTATGACACACTGCACAAAGCTTCTCTTAGTAAATGCAAGAGCACACATGCCGAGGGGGAAGAAAGAGACTGTGTGTATAATGAATTATTAGACCATTCACAAACTCCATATAGTAAAGAATTTTCATTCTGTAATCTTATTGCCAGGTTTCAAAAATGAATCACTGAATAATTCATTTCCTTTTTGATAGTCATCTTAACAGAATTAGGTAAAACATCAGAGCAATGGAATAAACACACATTTCACTCATTCTAATTGACAAATTACAAACCTTTCAATACTTATCAAACATATGTTTTGCATAGCTAATGTAATTTGACTAAAAATACTTTAAAATTCAAGTTGGCTTTGATGCCATACATACTCCTTTCTTCATTTTAAACCAGAATCTCATCAGAACAATGTCAACAGTGAAAAATGTCTTTAATATTTGTGATAAAATATAACATGTTCTATTATATTACAAATCAGTACATCAAAACAAATTACCTGGATAAATTGCCTTTTTTAAGGATATATGTGTGTGTGTATATATATATATATGTACACACACAATAACATGATTCAAATTCAAATTCACTAAGCTTGCACTGAGGATTATGTGTGTATATGTGCACTTGTGTCCTTTATCCTACATTATTTTATTTGCCAGCTTATTTTAGGTTGAAAATTACATTGATTATAGAAGTTTAAAGTTATAAACATATTAAAAATAGTAATTCAAATAGAAAAAACTGCTCTGTAGATTCTCAAGTATTTATTTGCTTATGAAGATTTACTCTAAGTGTTTTTGACACTTTTTTTTACCTTTCTGGAAGAAGTGCAAAAAATAATTTTACAAATAAGAATTGTCAACACAGAACTGGCACTGTTTAATGTGAATAGCAGTTATTCTATTCTAACTATATCAATATTTTAAAGAGAAAACTTTCATAAATGTCTCAGAAAAGAGAAGTTTGTGTTCACTAAAGGAAAACAGTTTAATCTACGGCAAAGTATGTTTTTAGTAATTACTTTATCCAGCCTTGTTCTGTTAATGTGGAGTTTGAAATTCTACTTTTGCACTACATTACTGAATAAGACGAATGTACTTTCATGAAGTATAAAAGTTGACTCAACAGGTTTAAGAGCTTGTGAGATACACCCATTTGGGAGGAAAAAAAAATCAGTATTTTCTCTAGAATTATTGTAAATTGGCAAAAGGTACAAAATTTATATTGTAAACTCAAATTTTCCTAGTAACTGACCTTGATTAAGTGTTGAAGTGCTATTGATGTCACCTGAGATAAAAGAAGATTCAGACTGTTTTCTCACAGTGTCATTCCACATCCTTCTTATACGACTCTATTAATATAAAATAGCAAGACATGTTATGTTAGTTTCCCCAAGCTCGCCTTATTAAAGACACATAAAGATCTACCCTAAACAATCTGTGTAGGAGTATCTGGCGACCTTTAAAAAATAAATGTGTGTTGATTCTGGTCTAAAACTAAGGAAGTCTAGAACTAAAGAATATTTAATCTTCCACTACTAATAATTTTTTAATGGCCTTTTTAAAAAGTGGAGATGACTGATTATTCAACAAATGTTTACTGAGTGCCCACTATGAGTACTGCGCTATATAACTTTAGGATATCCAAACAATGATCATATATGCTTCTTAAAGAAGTATACCTCTCAAAAATGATCTTCACACCCAAGGAAACACCGTGAATAAATACTTAAGAAATTAAAGCCAAAATACTAAAAAAGCAAGTATTTGCCATCTAGATCATTATAATGAGGAGACAATTAGTGCATCTGAACAGAACATGTCTCGGTAGGCTTTCTATAAAGAAGGTTAATTAAAGATGCTGTCAAATTCTTTGTTACCTGTGTGCCAGAGGAATACCGAGCACTAGTTCTGGTGGTTGATGCCTTCACTGAACTGTGGGGGCTCTCGGTTGGGAGGCCGCCGCAGCAATAGGAGTGTCTGAAGCACTTGCCGTATTCTTTTCGTACCTGCATTGAATAACCACAAGACCGAGAGATTAACACAAACATACTGGCTTCTCTCTCGCTCTAATTAAATGAGCAGTGGAGGAGACAACTGAGAAGAAGTTCCATTAACACATTTTTGTGGGAGCAAATAAGGTGAATTTCTAAAATCAAGTTCAATTGAAACTGCTGAAATAGTAATCAGAAAAATATCTCTGTCTACTGGACCGGCTAGTGAGGATCTTCAAAATGTGATGTAAAATGTAGAAAGGCTCTATGCCCTATTATTATACAAATGTTATTAATATATGCATAATGATGTTTTAAAGCCTTATTCTATCCATATACTTAGCAATCCCAATTTTATATTTCATACTAAGCCAATAGGACAAAAAATTAGTACTTTCCTTGCTTAATTACATTTAACCACTCATAATTCAGTCATTTAAATTTTATACGCTTCATGTCCTCTTCGGTAGGTCAATACATAAACTTCTTTTACTGGATTGCACAGTTTTGCGGGTAACCTCTTTATAATGACAGGACTACTTTGGCACACGAATAGAGAAAAAAAAGTACTTTGATACATATGCTATTAATTAGGATGGAATGTTTTCTTCATTTTCTGATGTGTCTAGCTTTAACATTTAATGTAGAGCGCCTAAGATGCCTATTCACTTCATTAGCACACAAGGGAACTATTTATGCAATTTCCATTCACATTAATGAGTTACCCATGTAATTTCCCTTTTCCCCTGAAGCTTGGATATACGAATAGATAGGAAAGCTGTTAGGCCTAAAAGAAAGTTTAAACTTTAAAAAGTGAAGTCCAAACAACTGCTATAGAATAGGGCCCCACCTAGAAAGGTAGTGCAGAATTGGGAGGAGTGGGGAAGAGGGCTGGATTCTGGGCAGCTCTACTGGCATATGAACAAGTTCTGCTCTGGCTTAGAGCCAGATTGAAATTAGAACAGACAAGGAGGAGAAGTTGCATGTAAGAAATTACTTTCTAGGAGGTTGCCAGAAACACTCAAAGACTTTTCCCCCCTCACAGTCCCATGATCAGTATCTGCCTGCAGAGACCATGACTTTGACACTTACTCCTTGAAAAATTACAGAATTTAAGTTACTAGACGACCTTATAAATCCAAGTGCACTTGCATTTTCATCCTCTTAGCCTTATTTATCTACACCTATTAGAACAAATAACAATGGGCTTGAACTTCCAAAGCATTGTCTTTGCCTAAATATGCTCACTCAAGCAGTAGTAAGCGTGATTTTAACTCAATCATTTTATATCATATTCTGAACATTCATCCTGGCAGTACCCAACAGGACATATCCAAGACATGTTTAAAAGGAAGTCCAACACAATGCGTAAAAACATAACTACTGTAAATTCAAAAAGCACAGCAAAATCTCTTTGTTTGATTAATACACCTACCTCCATGAGGAAGTAATTTATGATTTATGTCAAACACATTTGGAAGAAATTATGATATGTGATCCCATACATGCATACAAAATGCTCATTTATGTAAGAAATAGTAAAAACCAAAGTAATTACAAGGTTATACCTGTGTAATGTTTAGAAAATTAAAGTTCAGTGTTATTAAATAACACCTGATACCTCACAAAAATATTTCTTGTACATTTAATGGCTATTAACTGCTCTGAAATGCTGTATGACTAAGACAATGGCAATCAAAATGGTATTTTATCCAAATAATACCCTCCAATGTTGATTTTGCCTAATGCCTATATTGCTGTGAATGTACATTATCTGTCAGTATTGCACATTCCACTGTCATTATCTCAAAATTATAGCTTACTCAACAACTGATGGAAGTAACAACACTATCATCTTGTCAGGACTGAAAACATAATAGTTTTCACTTTCAAAATTCTATTTCTCTGTTCAATTTAGTGACCAACTAGTAATAACAGAATAAAAAGACTATATTATATATGCAGAGAGAGAAAGGATGATACCTAGTTAAAAAGCGGCTAAGCTATTCTCTTAGGCTTACATCTTCTTGCAAGTTTTTCATCCTTAACTTTAATTTTTGAATCATTTTTGCTGACTCCACTTAACATAAAATCAGGACAAAATAATAAGATGTGAGGTATTAAATTACTGGGTTTTAGATCTTTCACAACTACTCAAAAGGTAACATTAATATTAATTTTTGTGTGTCTGGTGCTTTTAAAATCAAGGTCATTTATCCTGATGTTCGATTTCGTTTTGGACCACTGCATTCCCTTCATCGAGCAAAGAACGAGATTATTTAACCTTTTCTTTATCTTGTATACCCTTTGCACGAAGCATATTTATAGACCAGCAAAGAAGAAATCTCAACATAAGTGTCTAGCTTATAATATCCCCAAAGTGAGGTCCAAAAAAGATGATTAATATTGACTTATTTTACATGTGAAGCCTGAATTTCCAGACATGCGTGACAATTAACTTATGACTAAAAGTGATTCTATTTAGTATTATGACAGTTGTAAAAGTGTAAAAAATCTTCTCTATTTCATCTATGATTTTCAAACCAAAGCAAAGAACAGGCAACTGGAGCCTCTAAGGGTCTTCACTTACTTTCTTTTGGAGGGCACAGTGAAAGATGAAAATGAACACTCCCTGGAAAGCATTAAAGATGGTGAAGAGATATGCCATCACAATAGTCTCCTCATTAATAAAAAGCAACCCAAATGACCAGGTTAGGCCAAGAAGACACAGAAGAGCAAAAGCGCCAAGTACCCAAGACCTGAAAAAATAAAGTGAATTTTATTAACAAGTTCAATGAGAGAACAACATATATCATCACACTTAAATATTAACATATCAGTAGTAGCAGTTGACTTTCTCTATGTTCACATTCAAATTCAACAGCATTTTGGCTTTAACCTTTCATCGATTAAAGAAAGAACAATAGCATTTAGTACTGCAGCCTCCAGTGAAAACAGCAACAGCAGGTATGATCTTTTCTTATTCCAGCACTAACAAGGTATTGAAACTATATTAAGATACAAGATGAAGAACATCCCCCATGACTTTATTGTCTTTTATGTGCTTTTTTAGTAAAAGAAATTAAGGAGTCCTTAATTAGTTTACTCCTATCTTTTTATTCCTGTGGTGTGCTCATGACACTGAATAATGTGACACATACAGAAAGGTTAAATGGCAGATAATCACTTAATACCTAAACTGCAGAGTCTAATAAACTAATCTTAGGTGAACCTAAGGTTTGTTAACTAAAGCATGAAGAAGCCTCGCTGAAATGGGACAAAAATATGAGAACAACTTCAAAATAAAATAATTTTGGAGAGATTTCATCATGAATAGCTTAAGGAGAAAAGAACTATAGAAAATAGGACGGAATGGAAAGGATTTAAAGTCAGTGCATTCCATGTCTAACTAATGATCTTACTTGATAAATGGCTTATTATCTTCATAGCTAGAAAGCATTATAAGCAGAAAAGAGAAACAAAATTATTAGACAGAATCAAAATAGAAAGTAATAAGAAAGCATTTATATATTTTATAAATTAGTCAAAATTAAGAAAGTCAAAATGCAGAGGCAAGCAATTAAAAAATAAAGGCATATTATAGTTTAAAAATACCACAGCAAATTAGATATTCCAAAATAATTATAAAAATTAAGGGCAATTCATGATATTGACGGATTCGTAAAAATATAAATCATGCCATCATAAGTTTGTTAATGTAGGGTCTATCTTACCCAGGCAAGTCCGTATTATAGTAGCCATCACAAACACGGTAATTACTGGTGTGGATGAGAAGACAGAAAGAGGAAAAGGAAGAAAAGAGAGAGATGCTAAAGATTAGCTCTCTCTCTTACCATGCAACATGCAATGAAGCTGGCACTGACCTATCTAAAACATCTAATTTTTTTTTAATTACCCTTACTATAGATCTGCCATTTTTTACATTAAAAATATTCTTTTTTCACAATCTCATTATAACCAACTTGAATAATACCTCCTCAAATTTTAAATTAACTCATATCTAGAAGATAACTCTGAAAATGCTTCCGCAAATGACTTAATTCATCAACAGCTATCAATTTTTTTTAATTAGATAGCCTTTTCCATTGGTAGGATTTTGTAGTTTTTATTCAATATTGAAAAAAAGTAAACATTTTTTTTTAATTATCATGAAAACAACGGATAATCTCCAAGTTAACAACAGTAATCGAGTAAATTATCTTAGGAAAACAGGATTAGAAGTAGAAACTGCTCAGCATCCTTAAATCAGAAAAGTCATTTAACAAAACAAACTTAATATAATCATATCAGCCATGCAAACAGCAACATCATTTTGACTGCATTTTAAATTCAAATGAAATTGCTACAGTGATATGGAATTTCCACAAAGCCACTGAAACAATTTCTTGGCTCTAGGTCAAGACAGAAATCATTATCTAATTTTTGACCGATGTTTGTGACACGGTTAACAGTGAGACTCAACCTTGATCAGTAAAACTTCATTCTGAATAATTTCTACAGTTGATAGACGGCATTCATGTATTCTCTGTGGAGAATAGCTTTCACTTGGTTTGTTGAGCACTAAAATTAAAAAACTAAATACTTACTTAATGTTTTCCAACCTGCTAGAATCTGGCTTCAAAGTGTTTGAGTGCTTCACCATTTTGCATAATGTGATCACCAGGAAGATAATATTTAGCTGTTATAACAAATAAAGAATTAGATCACTATTACCACAGAGTTAAAAATGAAGACGTTTTGCAAATATACTTAACGAGTTAATGCAGTTAAATACCAATGACAAGAGTATATGGTAGACACTCACTGGCTCAATTTTACACTGCAAATGATCAAGTTGAGTCTAAATAAAAAATACTCTGGCCATGTATGATCGATTTTTTAAATAGATCATTTGACATGAAATTGCAACCTCATTAAATCAGCATCATGTGGTGATGATTAAATAAATTAGAAAACCTAAATTAGTTTCTTTAGCTAGAGGTACTCCAGGGCCTAAAAGGCATCTAATGGAAACACTGAAGTAAATTCCTTAAAAGGGGCATTTACATCCTTAAAAGGAGCTTTACAAGAATTGCTGGGTTTGGGATCCTAAGATTTAGCTGAGAGTCTAGCTTTTGATTTTGACGGAGTAGAGGAAGATAATAACATTTGCCCAATCTATTTGTAAGGCAGTGGCAAGGATCTAATGAAATAAAATATATAAAAATAGTGAAAAATATGAAAAATATTTATTAGTTCTATAAAGACAAACTTTTAAAATATGTATTTATTGGCTACTAACTGGTTAAAAGTCATCAGTCCTTTCTTCCTTATGCCTCTTTATTATATGGACGTAGGTAAATTCTGAAGAAAGGCTGTTTTCAGGCCCTCTAAACACTGATCAGTGCAAAGAATCCAGGTGCAAACAAAAGCAAACTGGGGGAGATGGAATCTGTCATGGAGGGAAGACTCGAGAGGTCAACGTGAGTGAACTCAGAAGAAAGGACATGTTTTGGCTGAAGAGAGAGATATTTGTAATTTGCATTGGCTTCTACAGAAACCTGGCAGACTGCTGGACAAAGGGAAGGCAGTTCCATTTTTATGCTCTAAAAACAGAACTAAGTTTGATCACTCCTGGATTTGACATTTTATTTGCTTCAGTTTATTACATATTTTAAAAAGACAAAGCAAAGTTCTATTTTGTGAGCTTTACTTGCTGGAAGAGTACAAGCCTAAATGGTGTATTCAGAAAAGGACAAATAAGGACAAAAGTAAGTGTTAAAACACTCAGCGAAATTTCGTTATAATACGATGACCATTTTTACGGAGTCACAATACCATCTGATAAAATGATGATGTTATTCTACTCATTCATCACTACTTCTGATTTTATAATTAGAAAAAATTATATAGAGCAATAAATAAACTTTCCAACCAAGTCCTTCCTAATGATGAGTTTAGGAACAGAGTGAAGGCTTTAATCTAAGCTGTTTATCACTCATTTTGTCAACTGTGCCTTATTATTTCTCTTAGATGTAGAATTTCCTCTTAAGGGATAAAATGAGGTTAATGGGCATAATTTGCAAGTGTTGGCAGATAGCGTTCTTCGTTTCATGTTAATTACTTAACATTAACAAAAGAAGGACAAAAGAAGCTCTCTGTTAAAAAAAAACTACTTAAAAATTAACTTATTATTGTCTAGAGAAAAAGCAAACAGATTTATAGAAACATTTTTCTAGCTTTATATTCCAATGATCATTCCACTTGGTTACGGTATAAATAAATGTTGATATTTTCACGGACACTACGATAAAATGCAATTCATTTAATACATATTTATTTACCTTACTGCTCCACACAAGAATCTGCTTATTGTATTGTGGATAAGATACAATATCTACCTTTGAGAAATTAGGGAGATCCTTCTGATAGTACAGTAAGTATCTTGATTTAATACTAAAGAATGATGGTACAGACTATCTCTAATTTTTTTTTAAAGGCAAAATCAACAGTGTTTTTATTTTATGCAACAGTAAGTCTTAACAAGTCAAATTAGAGAATGGTTACAAATAAGAATTCTAAATATCCTAAAACAAAACAAAAACAAAACTGAAATAAACAAACAAACTAATGCAACTCTTAGGAAAGAAAAGGTGCTTTGTAGACTCAAAGTTAAAATCCTTTAAACGATTCGACCCTTCTTGTTGAATGTCCTAATATAACCATTTACTTCTTTCATTCCATTACTCTGGACCTAGGGTTGATTTCTGCCCCCTCTTCCTTTTCTTACACAATTTCCTAATGCATATAGAGCCACAATTTGGTTTATCACTTTCTAAGCATATTAATTATCCCCTCAGGAATTAAATAATAGTAGGGGTAGTAGTACACTCCAGGAAGGAGAAAGTTATCCATTATAATATATAAAGTCCAAGAAAATAAAGAATGTGGGAAAAATGTGAATATATAAAGTATCATGAAAATGAGGTGAAAATGTGAAATCTTGAAAGGATGTACGTATCCCAACCTATTTTTTTCTTTTTTATTTCCAACTTATTTTTTCAATGAAGACGACCAGGTTAAAATCTGGTATTTTAGAACTAGCACATTTCCCAATAAAACTGCAATGAAAATGAAATCTACTCATTGAAGATTAGAATTAAAGTTTAAATATGATACAAAGCGATTTCTTTTTTTTTTTTTCTTTAAGACTGAGGACTAACCAAGTTGAACGTGACATAGAAAACATATTTAATCCTTAAAAAACAGACTGTGAGATATATCCTCTCTTCTCACCCTACTGAGATTTTTAAACATTATATAGCTTCTTTCTAGTTACAAATACGGTACATTCACAATGAAAACAAGTTCAGAAAATTATGGGAGAAACAACAACAATAATCAATAATCCTATGTCCAGAGGTAACAGGAAGCGCTTGGACAGTCATTTTACATTCTGAGATGTTCAGACCTTGCAAAAGATTACTTAGCTACTATAATGTCAGTGTTGAGATTAAATATACTGTGTGCTGGCTCCATAGCCCAGCATCTTCACAAATAAAATTAACCAGTTTACTCTGGGTGAGAAAATTAAGAGTCTTTTAGTAAAATATGTCTTAGTAAAACAAAGACATATATATGTATATGTATATGTATTCATATATATACATATATATGAATGATTCTAATCTATAAAGAATAAGCTATTTTAGAAATCATTCAGAGATGAATGAGTTGAAGATAAGTAATAAATTAATTAATGCATAAAATACAGCCTCAAAGAAATCCTGATCATTAAAGGTGTGCTCTTCAAATGATTTCTATCTGATCGACTTGCTAGAATAACTAATTCTGTTTCTTTGCAAAATACTACCACCCCATAATCAGCAAATGGCTAAAATGTCCACACACTCCTACTCCCAGTAGATAAACAGTATGTTTGACAGTGAGTTCTGTTTTCTCAAACTTGTTTGTGTTCTACTCACATACCTAAACATCACACAAGCTCATAATTGAGTCCAAAAAAAAGGGCTGTCGTTTCTAACATACGTAGAATTGAAAGTTTCAAAAAGATGTTTTAAAAGTGAGTCTCTTTAAAAACAATTAAAAATACTAGAAAAATAATCATAAAACCACAGAAGGGTTTTTGCACTCAGACTGTTTCACAAATGTCTGATTTTTTCCAATTTCAAAAAACTAAATGGAATAATTATAAGCCAGTAGACTAATATTTAGGTTGCCAAGAAATGTAAAGTTAACTCCAACACTAATTTGGATTTTGAAATAGAACTTGAAAATATACAAATAATGAAGCAATGGTATTTTCAATAAGACAAAATACCATCATTTCAAGACAAAGTAATTATGGAAAAAGGCACACAGAATAATGTGAGCCATATCATAAAATGTCAAAAAAAAAAAAAAAAAAAGCTGAAGCTGAACGTAAGATACTTTTCCACAATTCCACACTAAAAATTTCACTAATATGTTTATTAGTCTTATTAAAGAAATGAAAAAGATACTCATGTCATTTAGGTATTGAACATTTGGAATATAGCATCACCAGTATGTATGAAAGTGAAATGCTTTTTGGAATTAAATAGAACAAATCCTGAAATGTAAATATTTTTTAAATGAAAGTTTAGAGTTCGATTTTTTCTCCAGTACTAAAGAAATGTAAATATATTTATTTTCATAGACAGAATATTGTTGTCTGTGATCTTTTTCAGGAGGTGATCTGCTCCTCATAAGAGTCATGATTTTGTAGAGTAAAATACTTTTTTCCCCTTTCTCTTCTCCTTTGCCATGCTCTTAAAATGTAACTAAGGGAATCAGAACAAGAAATTAAAGAGCAAATAGAAATATCTCTGATTAAATCTATTATCCAAAGTAGTCACTTACAGGCCAAAAAAAAAAAAAAAATTAGTTTCAAATGAAGTACTGACTGTAAATCTGAATTCTTCCTTCTTTGCATTTTCCCCATGACATAAATGGCTCTTTCCAGCCATAAACTCCTGTGCTTTTTTTTTTTTCTTTCTGATTACAGTAAGTGATGTCTTTTTCCTCACTTTTATTTCTTCCCAATTTATTTTCCTGCCTTTGGTATGCATTCAAAATAAAAAATCAAAATAAAATAAAATCCAACCGTCAAAGGAATTTCCCCTATTTCTTACTGGAAAGCTGGCCAAAGGTCAGGAGAGAAGAATGTCTCTACTGCCCAAGTGCTGCTCCTCTCCTCTGAAATTCCAGTGCAGACACTTTCTACTTTTTTTTTTCTTTCGAACAAAATTCTACTAAGCTTAAACATAGTACATATATTGGGATAGGTTGAAAGATACCATGCATCAGTGAGGAAGGAGAAAGACAGAGTTACAGCTTTGTATACAAAGATTTGTCTAAACCTGGTAAGTAATGAAAAAAAAAAAGATAAACCTGGTAAGTGCATGTCATTACTGAATCTCTCACACAGAAGTCACCAGGAAGCAGAGTAACAGGACTGCGCTGTATACTGTTGGCCAACCCACCAGCTAAATGCCCACACTGATGACTAATTCTAGAGATGAGGCAACTCATTCAGGAATTAATCAGTTTTTAACTCTGCTCTCTTTGTGCATGTGTGTGTGTGCACGCAGGTAAATAGGTAGACAGCTATCTCTTGCTAGAATTCTAGGTGAAAGAGAGAGCAAATTCAGAAGAAACAGATTTTCCTATTCAGCTAAACAGAGTTAACTGCCAACTGGGGCATTCCTTCTAATGACAAATAATACTCTTTTATCTACCTCAAAATAATAGTTTCATAAGTTCTTATATAAATAATTTGCCAGTAGAATTTGCTGATAGAATTTGCCACTTAATGATATGGCATAGCTAATTGTCACCCCTACTGGTGACATGAAGACACAAAGGAGTTTAAAAAAAGAAGAAGGTACCACCTATTACAGGAGCGCACAGTTTGTTTTACAGTCATCAACCTGCTCAATTGAATCACATCCGTCTGAGCTTAGCAGCTTAAAATTCACTCCACAGCTCGCAGTGCTGACATGGATATGATAAGACAGAAAAAGAGGAACACCACTCTGAAGTAACCTAACTGAACTGCACATGTTCTGACCCTTTTTGTCCTCCCTGGAGCTTTTGCTACCTGGCAAATGCAACTCTAAAACTGCACTTGTATCTCTAGATCTTTGCTGTTAGCCAAGCAGAAACCTATTTCTCCGTGGGACTAGCAGCCAGAGAGGTGTTCTCTGAAGAAGACTTCTAAATGAGTGTGTGAGCTGAACTCTTACTGAACTGAATTAATTATTAACGATGCAGATGGAGCTGTCCAAATGATAAGAACAGCTCCTGACGTGTCATGATCCAAGCTTTCATTAAACCATTTCAGGCATACTAATGGTTTCCCACTGCTCATTACTTACAAGCACTTTTCTCATAGATATAATAACTCTAGTGCCTGTAGGCAAGACGGTCTATAGAAATACAGAAGCAAGAGGTTTTATCTTCCATAGCATGTTATTTTTCTTCATAGGACGTTATTAAAAACATACACTTAATACTACGAAGTTAAATGGCTTCAATTCACAAATGGTGGAAAAGCAAAACTACCCTTTCCAGGAGTTTTAATAAGTAATTTTTGTTCTAAGAGTACTCCTTAAAAGGGTATATACAATACAATTTATATTATTAAGATTTGTGTTTGAATGGACTTTTAAATATCCTTTCTCATCAGAAGGATGTATGTGGTATTAATATATATATTAAAAATATGCTGTACAATCGTATTATATCTCAGCTTAGGTTATGCAAGAGGTTTTGCACCTCTATATCACCTTTGTCTCTCTGTGTTGGGAGAATTAGAGGCAAAGCAGTTGCAGAATTACTCCTAGGATCTGTACTGTCAAAACAGCTTCCTGCTGTTTTTGGTTTTTGTTTTTTCTTTTTTAAAAGTTGGGAATGTTTTTCCACAAAGCCATTCACATTCTAACGTACATGATTTGGTACAGAATAACAACGATGACAAAACTAATAAATAATAGTAGGCTCAGACTGTAAATGGGCAATATAATAAAAATGTCTTTCACCTCCTTTCCTACTAGAAGCCGAGTATATGTGAATATTAGTCTTTCGACCAAGTGAAAAACTTTTTAATACTCTATCTAAAATATTTTCTATCTAAAAACAAAACCATAATACAACATAAGTTAACACAATACTTGAACAGACCAAATATCTCTTAAATGGTCTTTACAATTTTTAAAGTTATCAATATATTTAGCTAAGGGCTCGGGGGGGGGGGGGGGGAAAGAAAAGCCTGTGTCTTTAAAGACTATACCACTTCAAATCAGCTCTTTACCATTTAGTTTGAGAATGGCTTAGGCTATGTTAACCTAAATAAACCAAGAACAAAAACTAGGGCAATCATTTGGATCGAGTAATTCTGATGAGAATTCAGCTTTTCTAGGAACACCTGAGAATATTTTACTGGCTTGATTCATACAGGTGTTTACCTCAAATTTTCATTTTGCTTTGTGTACGTGTATAAAATAATTCATTTTAAGTAAGGATGAAAGTACATACATTTGAAGTAGTTTTAAGTTTCTTTAAACTAAAATTTTCTCAATTTTATGAAACACTAGCTTACTACAGAAATATCCTAATAAGCTCATGTATAGAAGGTAAAGAAAAAATCCTTAAAACATGTATTTAAAAGATATAGGCAATATTTAAATTTGTTTACATTTCCTTTTCAATCTTATAATAGTCAATAGCATCTATCTGTAACAGCATAATGCTAAAACTCAGTGAAAAGTTTTAAATATCAAATTCCAAATAGCTTAGCTACATCCTTTAATTCAATTATATTTCAAATATTTGACTAATTGTAATGTAAGCAGTAAAACAAAACAAAACAAAACAAACAAAAAAACTACATACACCTTAATGTCACTATATTTGACTTGCATCAAATTATTTTTAAAAAATTGAAGACCAGTATTTTTGTTTGTTTTTAGATTTTATTTATTTATTCATGAGAGACAGAGAGAGAGGCAGAGACACAGGCAGAGGGAGAAGCAGGCTCCCTGCAGGAACCTGATGCGGGACTCAATCCCCCAACCCAGGATCACACCCTGAGCCAAAGGTAGATGCTCAACCACTAAGCTACCCATATATCTCTTTATTTGGTATTTTAAAGTCTTAGAAAAGTAATTTTATTTCTAATGAGTTTAAAATTGATTTAATACTCATTTATTAATCTATGGTTAAAAAATCTTTTTGTACCCTAAAAATAATTTATAGAGTATGGATATTTATTTAAAAGAACTAAATTACTATGTGGAAATTAATATAATAAATATTAAGTTAATGTTCTTTCAATTCCATAACATTCATTTAATTTATAAATGCTGTATAGCTTGGTATGGGGCTAATATTACAGATTTTGGAGACAGAGCTTCCTGAACTAATAAAACTCTTAGCAAAAAACTCCACTACTCAAAAACAAAATACACTACACATTTAAGTTATTCCTTTTCTAATTACTAAACTAGGCCCAAATCATGCAATATTAACATGGCTTATATAGATTTTACATTATTACAGGACATTGTAGCAAAGTAAATTATATAAGAAAAAGTACTTTTTAAAGGAAAGAGGATTTTTGAAATAGTACTAATCAGCCCATATGTAAAATAACGGTATATCATTTAAGATATGCTACATAATTTTATCCTGTAGGCCAGACATGTTTATAAATCCTTGAATGTAAAGATAAATTAACAATAAAATAAATTATCTCAGTTTCAGTAGCACTGTGAAAGCAATAAGCTAAAAATGAAAGGAAAATACAGTCTGCTTACCAGAATAATGAAGGTAACTGGTCCAATGAAACTCCAAATAAAATAGTTATCAACATGAAGCCAGCAACTATTATGAGAAGAAAAAGAGTATGTATTAAGTAGGTCCAGTGGATCCTCCACATTACAAAAAATATAGAACTTAAAACCAACAAACAAAATTGTCTTTAGATTTGCCTTTTTCATGATAATGAAAATTTACTCACCATAAATCATTCGTCAGAATTTTATTAACCCTGAGTTGGCTCTGATGTAAAAGAGTAGTAATTTACTTACTTCAACCTACTGTTTTCCATTTCAGGTTTTAAATTTAGTAAAGGCATACATTATTATGCTCATACGGGGAAAACAATAAATCCACTGCACCCCAATCCCTGATTCTTAAGACCTCAGACTTTACCAAGAAAAACTTGAAACTCAATATTCCAAACTGTCTCGTCACTTTAAAGTTCTGATCTTCAAAACTTGCCTTTCAGATCTCTATCTGAGCTTAGTGTTTAACCCTATGGAACATAACAGACAAACCAAACGTTCTGCTGTTATGCTTGTTTCAAAACAGTACAGCATAAATATAATACCTCAACTGGGAATGGATGAATATGAGATAAAAAAATCAAAGCATAGCACTCATATAGAATTAGAGTAAATGATGCGTAAACTTATTAAGACAGATTTTACTTAGTGGTTCATTTTTCATAGAACACTAAATCCTTACTGAATTTCCTTTATTTGTCTTTCATCATCATCATAGTCAAAAAGCTTTCTTTAGTCCAAGGAATCTTTCTATAACTAATTTTATCAAAGGCAAATATAAACAGAATTGGGAGGCAAATTCATGTCTCTAGCAAATAAAATCCTTAGAAACATGACTATGTCTACCTCTTGTCATTTTCCATAAATACCTATATTTTTTATAAAGGAAAGACAGTGACTTATTTTAATCCTTTCAAACTGCCTGAGAAAATATTATCAAAGTAGAACATATGAGATGGAATGTGCTACTGTCACAATTCAGAATGAGAGTTAGCTAGAGGGTCGGCTGCACAAAGAGAGCTAATGAAGCATTAGGTTAAAACCGAGTAGTTAAACCTGTCAGATGCTTTAAGTTCAGTAGAATTTTTACTTAATATCTTTCTAAGGCCAAAAAGTTATTTACTTTTTCAATTTGTTTCAGGTCAATCTTTTGTGTTAAAAAGAAAGTCCATAATTTAGAATCTGCCTCGCCAGAGTACAAATCCTCTGAACCCAGAGAATTACAAAAGACTTGATTGTAATTTGTGCACGGCATGCCCATTCTCTTACCAATAAAGCTTTCAGATGCTATTTTAGTCTGTCAGGGACCCTCACTGACAGCTAACAGGCTTTAAAAAATTATTCACTTGAAAAACACTCAGGTCGCTTGCAATTACTTACGCTTTTTCTGTTCCATAGCTCTTATAGTCAATAGCAGCTGAAACTCCAACCACTGTGGCAGGAAACAAGTAACCAGCAACATAATAATATTTCTTCCTTGAATATTCACTTTCAAAAACTTCAACCAACATCAGATAGAGCTGTACACCTTCTAGACACATCCAAGCAAAAGCGGCCAAAAAGAAAAAGTGTAGAAGTCCTGCAAATATTGGACAAGCAATCTATAAAGGAAAAGAACAAAAAACACAAAAGAGAACATATGAACACAAACAGACCACCTCAAAATGATACAATATTCACTGACAGTGCTCACTGATTGTCTTTAAAACACAACGTTAGAGTAAATTACTGTTTCTTAAAAAATTTTTTTAATAGATGGAAATGAGCTCTAAACATTGCCAAATTTGAAGAGTTTAATGCTTACAGCGTATAATGGCAGGTGTGCTAGAAATTTCATCACTGTAAGACATAATTACTTTTAGTGAAATTAAGTGTAAATAAGAAAGCATATATTAATTTCTCTTCTAGAATTATCCACAATTAAATCTGAATATTCTACTTAGATTATTGGCACCATACATCTTTAGAGCAATTGTTTCCAAATATATTATTTCTATTTTTTTAATAACAGAATTTAAAAATTCATTCTAATGATGAATACCCTGGCTCTAATTCCTAACTTTTCCTGTCATAGGTAGAACATTCCTAAATTCATTCTGATGCAGATGAACATAGGGTAGAGCATTAACTACTTATTAAGTACTGTTTGTGACACTGAGGCCTCATGATGATGAACAAATGCTCAGAAGATGAAGAAATGAAATGATCACTGGTCAGAATGACTATGTAAGCAAAATGAAAATGATAAAAATAGGATCTTTTCATTTTTGTATCCCCAGGACTCTTCTACTCAAATGACATGTCTTAATAACCAACCAGAAAAATGCAAATGCGTCTTGATATGAGAAATGAGTTAACTCACAGTAATAATACCTAATGATTGCGCTTTTAATTTATTACAAATTATCCTCCAATATTGCCACTGTCAACTATATTAAGTTACAAGGTCAAATACCAATATTGGCATCAAGTGTGGATTCACACCTGTTATAATAATTTTCAGAGATCCAAGGGCAATAAGCTGAAGGGGTGCTTACCATGTATTTCGTCTTGTCAATGCCTATTAGGAAAATAAATTCTGCAATGAAAAGGTTGATACAAAGGTTCTTGTGAATAGTATTGCGGTCACTCTGCAGACCCCGGAAAAAGCAGAAGGTGAAGATGCATATAGCCAGGCAAACAAGGGAAATGACAATTCCCACCCAGGTGATGACTGTAAGGAGTAATTCGTGAACTCCATCTTTGTACTGAAAATAAAAATAATATGGGGAACATTAGTATTCCTGCATCAACTGAAGGTAAGATAGCTTTCATATATGGTAGCTCATCTTTTAATACGAAACTCTGTGAATATTCTGACGTGTTCAAGCAGGGCCCAAAACTAAAAAGAAAATTTGATCATGTAACAGGATTCAATATTATCTTATTAACTTTTATATCCAAAGCATGGCCCTGAAAGTGGAAGATTTTACCTAGAAAATAATGCAAGAGTTCAATTATTTTAAAAATAATGGCTGAAATAATTACCTACATAAACACAAATATTTATATAATAAAATAAAGGATATTCAGTTTTGATTAAAAATAAGTGGCGTCTTAATGACTTTCCCGGCTAACAAAAAAAAAAAAAAATTAAGTTTTCATTTTCTCCTTGAGTTTTAAGATTTATTTACACACTAAGAGTCAAATACACAGTAGATCTGAGAGTTTTCATGCTATATTTCTTAAAATATTTTTTATCTTCTGGCTATCATTTTCTTAACCACAGAAAGGAATATGAAGAAACATTCTAGGAGCTATCCTCACCTTTCAAAATATGCAGTTTTAGTAGTGTGCAAAGTTGTTAAGAAAACTTAAAACAAAAGCTGTAAAACAAGATTCAAACATTCAATATGGGGAGGATGGGTTAAACCTTAGAGCCTCATTCTCTTTTGTAGGACCTATTGCTATTCATTTTTAAAATCTCTGACTGCCTCTGCCAAACACCTGCTCACAGGAGAAAAACTTAGAATGAGTCTGTAAAGCACATGATTTTGAGAAGTAACAATAAATATAGTATCAAGATTTCCTAAAATATACAGACAGTATAGAAACAATTAGAAATCCACACTACTTTGTTTTCTTTTTAGTTCCGAGAAGCACCCAAAGAAGGGACTATTATACAAGCTGTTTTGAATCTCTGAGGTTTTTCTCTGCTACTAATTAGAAGTGCAAATACTTACTGCAATTTCCCTGTGGGCCATGAGAATTGCAAAATTGGTTAGGTGGCTGCATGCACACGTTGTACGAGTTTTATTAGTGTCAACCAGCTTGCAGCCCTGGGTAGACCAATATCCCATCATAGTTCTTTCTGAGTAGTTCCAGAAGGAGCAGTTTGCATTGAAATAATTGTCAGGCTGGGAAATAAAATGACAAGATAAAATTAGGATTTTACACTCTAAGATGGCAATAGCAATTGTTTAATATGTGTAAAAGGTAATTTAGATTAAACTTTGCATGTTTCGGACTATAAAGTTTTTCATCAGCAAAATTGTAGACTATGTTATACAAAGCAGATATCTAACTTAAAAGGGGTTTTATAGTCCGAAACACTCTAAAGTGTACTCTAAATTACCAAAGACCCATTTTACACAATTACAATTTCCATCTTATGATTTTACATACTGATGGTACATTGGAATCATTTTTTTTTTCTTTTCTGACAAAATTAGACCCATGAATTTGTTCTGAGAAAATTCTATGAGGACCAAGTTTTTAAAAATCAATCTGGGGCCCATTTTTACTCTAAGTGACATGTTAGTGATGTCAAGATTTTTAAGAGAGTGAGCCAACTGCAATAGGTATAAGAGAATGGCTGCACAAATTTATTTTTCTTTGCCAATTCTGGAGATCCACTCGGCTATCTGTGGGCACTTTTTCACTCTGCTTATAACAGAAACCAAAATTTTGCAGACAAGCTTCCAACACAGTGTATGATTTAACTACCAACTTCATTCTAAGGCACGGCAGATGAACCACATCTCTTTAAGCCTACATTTTTAAAAACCCAATGCTTGACAACGATTGCGTCACATACGATCAGTAAAATCAAAAAGAACAAAAACAAAAACAAAGGTCTGCGACACTTTTAAAAAAGGCAGAGTCCTAACAGTTAATACTTGGCTATCCTGCTGTTAAGGTAAGAGTTAATTTTCATTCCAAAACAAATTACAGTCATTTACATTTTCCTGTTGATTACTGAATTAGCTTTCATTAAGAATACACTTAAGTTCTAATAATCACTGAACCAGGCTCATTTAATTTTATGTTCACAGACTTAAATAAACTTATGTCTCTGACCTAGTCCAACATTTGAAATTCAAATGTAAAGGTCTTTTCTTTCCTCTCTGCCATCTCCTCATTCCCTCTCTCCCCATCCTCAGCGTGCCAGGTTTTGCTTTCCTTCCTCACTGGTTTTATAACCTTCCACTACTTCATTAGCATATATAACTTACATCAATGTGTGGCAGGGTAAAAAGCACAGGATCTGTCAAGTATACTCGGCTGGATTCTTTATTGATTGAAACTGAAATGACGTGGGAATTCACTGCAATGGTGCTATTCCGACCAATAAAGTCAGCACCCAGTTTTATGGTTGCATTTTCTGTACTAAGAAACTGTCCCAAACTCCGGTAAATGATGAACACCAACTTTGCAAGCCCTAGGAAGGTAAAAATAATCATATGCCTTTACAGGAAATATGCTTAAGAATAAACAAGGTACATTCAATTAAGAATAAAAGGGAAAAAAATCCTTGTGGACTCTTTATTTAGATTAAGTTTCTTGGGAAAGAGTAAAGCGTTATTTTAAATCTGCTTTTAAATGACAGGCAGTATTGTTATATTAGGAGTCATATATTCGGCATTTTAGGATTAATAGATTTAAATGAAACAAAAAAACACCTATTTTTTAAAAGACTCTGCTCCATCTTACCGTTCCTGCTGTTCTGTTTGACAGTATTTGCAGAGAGTTGAATTGAACTGCCAGCTCCTTTGATGCCCAGAGGAAATTTAAAGTCTTGGACCTGTCCTTCTGTACTGAGTACTGCAACTTCCAGAACTGGATGAGGCAAAGAATAAGAGGGAGGAAAAAAAGGGCATTCTTTAAACTACAAAGAAGCAAATAATAATTGCATGAAAACCACTGCCTTTTCCTACTCCACAAATTTGACTGTTTCTTTCAACAAAATCATGAACAAACTAAATTACTCTGGGTGGTCTTAAACCTTGACTACTCTAAAATAGTTTCATATAATAATCAATATTTTTTCATAGTTTTGTATCTTTTGTAATCAACTAATTCCACAGTTTAACCCTATGAATATGAAGACAGCATGAATTGAAAACACATAACTTTCAAAGTTTCATTTATATTATTAAAATACACAAACATATTCAAAATGATTTTTTTTGGCTTTTTACATTAAATAACTTTTCAATGAATATTCCTTGACAATGGCAAAATGAAATATGAAGTATAAATTTGAATGCCTCGATTGCATGTATGTATTTCTTTCTTTGTATATGATACATTTTAATTGACACTGAGACTGCATAGCTCAATGTTACAATACTTGGTTTTATCTGATTTCTAAATATGGTGAGACTGGTGTAGCATGTTTATGAAAAAATGTCTGGCATTATTTAAAACTTTCCATTAATTCTCACTAATAACTATTAATATTTATATATTTCAGTAGGACAAAATAGGCTGTGTGTGCCAAATCTGGCCTGCCATCTCGTTTTGTAAATAAACTTTTAAAATACATCCATGAAAGGCTCATAGGCCTATTGTCTATGGCTACACAATGTCAGTTAAGTATCTGCAACCTAGACCACGTTATCTAGTTGCCTAGAATATATAATATTTGGGCCTTTATAGTAAAAGTTTACTAACCACTGTAATTTACTCCAAAGTTCAAAAATTCACAGAAAGGGAAACAAGTTGACACATAACACAAAGGACATTTACCTAATCAACAAAACCAATGTTGCTAAACTTTGTTTCAAATAAAATAGTCATAAACATGTCTGTTGTAATTCCAATAAAGTTGTAATACTTTCCATCAATATTCATCTAATTTTTAAAAAGAATGGAAAAGTATTATTGTTTCTACCAAAGTCAATTATTTTATACTAGTAATCAGAATATATCATTTTATTGTTGAAATGAGAGGAATTATATACAAAACTCATTAGTTTCATATAATTAGAATTTTTAAAAGTAACAAATACTTTTATTTTTTTTAAAGTAACAAATACTTTAAAAATAATTCAATAAATACAGTCTGTACATCTTTCTCTGAATTTCACTCTACTGGTGTATATTCTTGTATAGCTATTTCTATACCTAGACAAATATATGTGTATATGTTTGTACATATATAGAGATATGATGAATTCACCCACCCTCTTTTTACAAATATGGGCTTATATCAATCATTACAGTAACTTTTGGATAATAATTTATTCTTTTTAATCTTTCACAAATTTGTTCTGTAAAGTACAAATAGATTTAGTTGTAAATATGGAATCATAACATCAGAGGATTTTAAAAGCTATTGGACCACACATCAAGCATCTGAAATACATGTTTATAATAAGAGTCATATAAATCTTAGAGTTCTATAAGCTGCAGAAGCTGGTTAAAATATTTATTTTATTGGTTTTTGCTTAGGAAGGATTAAGCAGGTGGCTAAGGTGATCTCCTCTCTTCATATCAGATTCCATGCATGTGGGAAGGAGGAAAAGTGGAGGAAGAAGAGAGAAAAATATAACTTAATGTATGTCTCACTCTTTTTACACTGAAAGAGACTCTCAATTATTAAATTCTCATCCCCCCTCCCCCAATTATTAACTTTTCTTAAAGCAAGACAGAAGACAGGGTGAAAGACTGAAATCCTTTGAGTTTTCATGAAAAGTTTCAAATATAGGCATACGTGTACAAACAGGTAATTTCTTTTTAAAGATTTTGTTTATTTGAGAAAAGAGAGAGAGAGAAAGAAAGAGCATTAGGCCACTAAGGGCAGAAGGAGAGGGAGAAGCAGACTCCCTACTGAGCAGGGAGCCCCATGCAGGGCTGGATCACAGGACCCTGAGATCATGACCTGAGCCAAATGCAGACGCTTAACTACTTAACTGACTGAGCCACCCATGTGCCCCCAAAGAGTTAATTTCATTCAACAAATATTTACTTATCAAATGTTAACTTCATTCAACATATATGTTTAAAAATCACGTCCATAGCAAAAAAATTAATAATCTGAATTTTAAAAGAATTGTTAATACAGACCTTTGTAGAGAATCATCAATTTAATCTTAATAAATTTATAACAACAAATGAATTTAAAAACACACAAAAAGAAAAACTTCCCCAAAACAAAACAAAACAAAAAACTGACTAAAATAAATTAAAGCCCTAATAATTTATGACCATTAAAGAAAATAAGCTGGGATGCCTGGCTGGCTCAGTGATTGAGCATCAGCCTTTGGCTCCAGGTGTGACTCAGGGTCCTGGGATCGAGTCCCGATTGGGTTCCCCACAGGCAGCCTGCTTCCTCCCTCTGCCTATGTCTCTACCTCTCTCTGTGTCTCTCTCATGTATAAATAAAATCTTAAAAGAAAAAAAAAGCCAATAGCCAAATATATACTGAATCTTGAAAAAAACTGCTCTAGAATAGAGAGTGCTTTTCAACTCATAAGACTTGTATAATCTTGATGCATAAAACAGCACAAGGGAAGAAATGACAGGGTATTCTTTTATTAAAAGGATAAAAATATTTAATAAATTATACATACATTTTAAGTATAATATCTTGAAAAAAGTGAGTGTAACTCAAAAGGGCATTAGAAAATATACTAATGTAATTCACCAAATTAAGAAATAAAGACAAAACACTGTTAACCAAAAGAATTCAACAAATTCCAACACCCACTCAATTAAAAAAAATACTTCACAAAATAATAAAATAAAAGAAAGAATCCTTGCCCAGGTAAAGGTTTTGTAATCAGATAAAGTTTATCTATCTAAACCTACAGGCAAACAATGGTGAAAAACTCAAGAAGCATTCTTTTTAAGGTCAGGATGATTCCTATTATGGATTTTATTAGAATTGTATTAAAAGACCTAGCTAATGCAGTAATTCAAGAAAAAAGGTGTAGAGGTGCCTGAGTGGCTCAGTTGGTTAAGTGTCTGCCTTTGGCTCAGGTCATAATCTCAGGGTCCTGGGATGGAGCCTCACATCTGGCTCCCTGCTCAGTGGCGAGTCTGCTCCTCCATTTGTCCCTCCCCCCACTCATGCTCTCTCTCGTTCACTCTCTTTCTCAAATACACAAAATCTTTAAAGAAAAAAAAGAAAAAGAGAAAAGGTGTAAAGACAAGAAAAAAAGCAAATTGTTACCATTCACAGAAGATATAATTAACTGCATGGTAATTTTGAGAGAGATTCTATACATGATTTGAAGTAAAAGAATTTAGCAAGGGTGCAATCAGCAAAATCAACTGTGATCCTTGACACTGAGCAACAATTAGAATATGTAATTCTAAAAAAGATACTATTTACAATAAAAACAAATATTGCAAGTTATCTAAAAATGAGCCTGATTTTTAAAAGTATGAGATATTAATGGGGAAAATACAGAATTTTATTAGAAGGCCTCACAACAAATGGAGAATTATACAAGATCATATTTGGGAGACTTCAACAGGCAAATAAATCTGTGACACTTCTTTCAAAATCAATCTATAAACTCAGCCTAAATCTTCTTTTTTTTAAAAAAAAATTTTTTTTTATTATTTATTTACGAGAGTCAGAGAGAGAGAGAGAGAGAGAGAGAGGCAGAGACACAGGCAGAGGGAGAAGCAGGCTCCATGCACCGGGAGCCCGATGTGGGATTTGATCCCGGGTCTCCAGGATCGCGCCCTGAGCCAAAGGCAGGCGCCAAACCGCTGCGCCACCCAGGGATCCCCTAAATCTTCTTTTTAAATAGATTTTATTTTTTCAAAATTTTATTTAAATTCCAGTTCATTAACATACAGTGTAATATTGGTTTCAGGAGTGATTCATCACTTACATACAACATCCAGTGCTCATCACAAGTGCCCTCTGTAATACTCATCATCCAGTTAATCCATCCTCCACCCACTGCTCCTCCAGCAACCCTCCAGTTTGTTCTCTATAGTCTTATGGTTTGCTTCCCTCTCTTCTGTCTAATTCTAATAAAAATTCCAAGAAGACGTTTTTTGGGGGAAAAGGATTTTTTTGAGTTTGTGGAACTTGGCAACTGAGTTTTAAATTCAGATGGAAAAGACATGCCAAAACCAGGTAATTCCTCCAGGAGGAGAAATGATATTAATATCAGATATTAATATCAGATATTAATATCAGATATTATTATTAAAACAAAACAAAAGAAGCAATGGATAAACACACTTCTAACATGTACAGAAACATAAAGATATCATTACAAAGCACCGGGGAAAGGAATGAATTATGAACTAAAAGTACTGAAACAATATATTATCTATATTATCAAAACAACAACAACAACCCCAGAACACAAAAACCAAATTAGTTTCTTCCTTCATAACCATAAACGAAAATTATTTCCAGGTAAATTAAAACATAATTGTAAAAAGGCAAAGTTTTATCATTTCTAAAGTTACAGGATAACTGCAAAGTAGAGCAAATTTTCTTAAGGACAGCAAAAAGGAAAGTATTTCTTAATCAAGATACCAAAAGCAACTACCCTAAGAGAATAGACTGATCAATTTGACTTCATTATTCTGTAAAACAAAAGATACCATAAACAAAGTAAAAAAGAGAAGGCATAAAAAGAAAAAATGTTTTCAAACTATATAGCCTACAAAGAGCATCCAAATGCATTAACTACAGAGAAATAGATGCATAGGTAAAAGTGGAGAACAAATTCACAAGAGAGAAATCTAAAATACCCAATAAAGGCATGAAGTAATGTGAGAACTGCAAATTAAAACAATAATGTGATCAATTCAAACCCACTAGAATGGTAACATTTATGTCAATAACAAAGTGTTATTTAGCAAAAAGACTGATGGGGAGAGAATAATGGTGTTAACAGCTGAGAATATAAGTTGGTAAACAATATTAGAAAACAACTTGGCAGTATTTAATAAAGTTGGAGAATGGGCATGCTCAATCACTCAAAAATTCTATTTCTAGGTGTGTGTGTGTCCATGTATGCCTAGACAGGCACAAGGACATACCAAAACATCCACTGTTTCCTTATTATTGGCAAAAAAGCATAAACCACTAAAGTACCTATCATTGTGATGATATTTTAGCTCAATGTCATCACATCAATAATTGTGATGTATCTTAGCTTGAATAAATGAATAAACTAGCGATGCACATATTAACATGCTTAAGTATGAAAAACATAATGGCAAGAGACCATTATACAGCTACATTGATAGTGTGAAATCATTAATGTTAAGGGCGCCTGGTGGCAAGCATCTGCCTTCAGCTCAGGTCATGACCCTAGGGTTTTGGGGTTGGGTCCTGCATCCTCGGCAGGGGGCCTGCTTCTCCCTCTCCCTCTGCCCCTACCCCTGCTTATGCTTGCTCTGTCTCTCAAATAAATGAATAATATCTTAAAAATAAAAAAAAATCATTAATGTTAAAAACACAAAAAGTAACTGTTAAATATAGGTACTTGTAGAGCAAAATTAGAATAAAAAAAGCTCAGTAATGCTAGCAAACAAATTATGGATGATGGTTACGTCCTTCTTGATCTGATCAAGAAGGAGGGGATCCAGAGGGGTTACGCATTATCAGTAATTATTTATTTTTCCCAAATGTGAAACAAATATGGTACAATACTAAGAAGTGGTTCAGCTGGGTGACTGGAATACAGGTATTTATGATATTCTCTGTACCTACATATTCTGTATGCTTGAAATAATATATGCCTTGTTCAACAGATTTCCTGACACTAAACACACTTCATTCATAGGAAAGCCTCGCTCACAACCAATGCTGCAGATAGGATTTTAATATATTTTTCTGTCCTTGTATTTTTCAAATTCATTACCGAGTAGTGGTTGCAACGAGAGGAAAGGGGAAGAAAAGATAACATATAGGAAAAACTATGATCCCGGGTACAAACAATACGGAGTGAATTAAAGATGACAGTTTGCACAGCCAAAGCCAAGCCTCAATGGTGATGTAGCTTGAAGCAGTATAAACCTTCGCTGTTGTGGGCTTCTGTGACTTTGGAGGTTCTGTTACCACAATATATTTAAGCCTAAATTGACAATCATTTTGGCTGCTAAGCCCACTAGGAAAATAAATGATAGGGAATTTTATAATGGATGGATTAGGCTGATAGGCTGATAATACCTAAACCACCTAATCAATCATAAGATCACAAAGAAAGACAATCTAACATGTGCCTCTTTTATAGGATGCATTAGGAAGTTCTTGGGAGAAAACAAAACAAACACACTTAAACCTGACCTGATCAAGCCTCTAGATCCAATTACAGTATATATCAATCATGTAAAATGATATAGCGGGGGAAATAAAAAGCCAAATCCAGAATGTGGGAAATTTCACAGTACAAACCATCTGCTCAATTTCTTAAAAAAAAAAAAAGAAAGGAAAAAGTTTTTAAAAAGATAGAAATGACTCAAGCAATGTATCAAATGTACCACATAGACTTCTTTGTATCCTGATCAAAACAAATTAACAAAGCTTACCAAATTACAAAAATGAAATAAATGTAAACATACTTTTGTTATCTTTTGAATCTATTTTAGTTAATTCTTAAAAGTGTGAAAATGACATGTGTTTTTTTAAAAGCATGGAATGCATATTAAAGTATCTACAGTAATAATATGATGCTAAAATTTGCTTTAAAAAACAATGGTGAGGGCAGCCCGGGTGGCTCAGCGGTTTAGTGCTGCCTTCAGCCCAGGGCATGATCCTGGAGTCCCGGAATCGAGTCCCATGTCGGGCTCCCTGCATGGAGCCTGCTTCTCCCTCTGCCTGTGTCTCTGCCTCTGTGTGTGTCTCATGAATAAATAAATAAAATCTCAAAAAAAAAAATACAATGGTGAGTGAAATAGGAGTAACTAGATGTTGAAGGTGAGTAATTTTTTATCAACATGAAAAACTTCTGCTCCTTTTAAGATATCATTAAGAAAAAAAAATAAGGGGAATCCCTGGGTGGCTCAGCAGTTTAGTGCCTGCCTTTGGCCCAGGGCGTGATCCTGGAGCACGGGATCGAGTCCTGCATCGGGCTCCCGGCAAGGAGCCTGCTTCTCCCTTCTCCTGTGTCTCTGCCTCTCTCTCTCTCTCTGTGTGTCTATCATCAATCAATCAATCAATCAATCAATCTATCTATCTATCTTTAAAAAAATAAAAATAAAGAAAAGACACACTGAGGAAAAGGATTCACAGTACATTTATCCAGCAAAAGACTTATATAAGGAGTATACTAAGAATCTTCATAACTCATTACTATAAAAAGAAAAACAGCCCAATTAAAAATGGGCAAAATATATGGACACTTCCCAAAAAGAAACATGAATGGCCCATAAGCCTATAAGAGTTGATACGTTATCAGCAATAAACAACTTAGTGATTATACAAATGCAAAATAGAACCAAAATGAGATGACACTACAAACCACTCAAATGGCTGAAATTAAAAGGACTGACAATCCTAGATATTAGTTGAGGATGTGCAGTAACTGGAGGTTTCACAGCAGTTTCCTAACTGTAATAATACAGCCACTTGGGAAAATGACAGCTTTACAAATAACAGTGAAGGGGGAGCCTTGGTGGGTCAGCCAGTTAAGTGTCTGCCTTTGGCTCAAGGTTATTATCCTTGGGTCCTGGTATCAAGCCCCATGTCGGACTCCCTACTCAGTAGGGTGTCTGCTTCTGTCTCTCCCTCTGCCTGCTGCTCCTCCTGCTTGTGCTCTCTCTCTCCCTCTCTGTCAAATAAATAAAATCTTTTAAAAAAACAAGTAACAGTGAAAAAGTGGGGACGATGTAAATGCCTAATGAAAGAGTAAAAATACAAACAGTGGTGTTTCCTTATAATGGAATACTACTCAGCAACAAAAAGGATTAAACTACAGATGCTCTCACCAACACACATGAATCTCAGGAACATGCAAGATCGAAAAGAGCACACAGTGTATGATGCCATTCAACTAAAGGTCCAGAATAGGCAAGACTAAATTAATATAACAGAGAACAGATCGGTGGACAACTGGGGGCTAGGAGAAGATCTACTGCAAGAGAATAAAGGGCCCTTCTGAGGTAACAGAATGATGATCATGCTGTTGGTCACATGAGTATGCGTTTGTCAAAACTCATCAACTGTACACTTAAATAGCTCAATGTATTGTATATAATTTATATCTTCAAGTTAACTTAAAAAGGCTATAATCAGGGGTTCATGGGTGGGGTTCATTTGGTTAAGCATCTGCCTTCGGCTCAGGTCATGATCCCCAGAGTCCTAGGAATGAGCCCCGCATTTTGGCTCCCTGCTCAGTGCGGAGTCTGCTCCTCCTTCTCCTGCTCCCCTTGCTTGTCAAATAAATAAATAAAACACTGAGGTGTAAATCAAATGGTCTTAATAACCTAAGATATTGTGGCCATGCCCTGAATTTAGGTAAGAGCGTCAGGAAAGTGAGGATATAAAGGAATAAGAGGCTATTTTAGTTCTCGTGTCAAAAAAAAAAAAAAAAAAAAAGCTACAAGTCCTAGGAAAAAGGTAAATTCTTTCCTCATCCTAAATCGTGGATGATATTTGCCACAAAATTCTTTGTATTTCAGAAACAAACAAACAAAAAGGGTATAACTATGCTAGAAAATGTAAAATACCTTTCATACTGATTGTTCTTGGGTAATCTACATGCATATGGTAAGGTAAGGACATTATTTTTGAGAAGACAGTAAAATGTGTACTACATTTTATAAGAATCCTTACGCACAATATTCTTTTTTAATTTTTTAAAATTTTTAAAGATTTTTTTTTAGTTTTTTAAGTAATCTCTACACTCAACCTGGAGCTCAAACTCACAATCCTGAGATCAGAAGTAACAACAAGCTCTTTAGAGCTTGTTAAATCACCTAGCCAGGCGCTCCATCTTTTTTTAGTTAAAATTTAAAAAGTATATAGCATGAAGATTAATCGTTTAGAATTCTGAAAAACAGGTATTAAAAAAAATATATTCCTGGACATTTATATTTTCAGACTGTCTCAAACTGGCACAGAAATATCTCAGATAGCTAATAATAGTGTATCCTGTATATGTGAAGCTGATGGGAGTATAGCATGTCACCCTGGCCCATCAAATATTCTTGCACACTTGAGAGGGTATAGGAGGGAGATATTAGGTGTGTCTTTTTAAATAGCCATTGGAAGATCTTAAACAAATGTAGGTCATAACATGCCGCTTCAAATAATTGGCACGGTCTTAAGATGATTAGGTTTACACTCTTTTGTTCTTACAGGTACACTGCTGGGAAAATTTAAGAATTGTTCAAAGTACAATCCTAGGAATTTTGTGAGACTAACTAACAAATAAATTAACTAAAAATAGTGAAAGCTTTATAGAGAATCAGGGAGCTTTATTCATTTTTGCCTTATTACCAAAGCTCTGATAGAGCATCATTTTCCCTATGACCTGAATCCCAGATCATGGCCAGCCAAATTACATAACTTGACTTCATTTAATTTGGAGTTATTGAGTTATTTATCATCCCCAAAGCTCACAGTACATAAAAACATGATTTTAATAATACTTTATTTCTTCCTAAAAATTCAGTCATTTAAAATAAACTTATAAGTTTTTAAATTTATAAACTTAAAAGTTTTCAATTCAGTTATAAACTGATTCTACTATACACCTTTCTTTTGTGCATTTTAAAATACAAAGTCCCATGATTTAAGCAGGCATAATTAGGCAATTAGATATGGCATCCCACAGAGCAATATCTCATTCAGTATCTGTTGCACCAATGGAAGATTTTGGTGCAAGAGTTGTCTGTGTTCCCTTCTGGCTTTTATCTATTTTTTTTAACATTAATGCTTGGGAAACTTTTTTACTTTACTAAGAGATACTACAAATCTCATCTGAGTTCAACTTCTCTGAATAACCAACAATTCTAAATCAGTCAAGCCTAAATGAATATAATTTTACTGTACTTACTGTATTTTTTCAAATATCATCAAAAGTGAATTATAACTTCTCATGGCCAGCATTTAAATTCTAAATTGTGCTTCAAAACTATCTGCAGCTATTTTGCAATCTATGAAGCATGTATAGTCTGCACTATAGGAGATGTAGTTTGCTGACCACATTTTCACCTGAAAGCAGTTGTGTTGAGTATAAACATTTGGCTCAAATTCTGTGTGCCTAAAATATTTGACTGGGAGAACACATTCCAGAAAGTAATTTAAATTCATTAGGAACGTATTATATAAAATGGAAAAGCATTTGCCACAGTTCCATAGCAAGCACTTTCATTACTTACGCAATCCATATTCTGGCATTTAAGTACTCTAAGCCTCTTTTCTTTAATGATTTTTCAGTTGGAAAAAAAAAACTTACATAAAACCAACTTTTAAAAGATATAGACAGATTCGGCTTTCTCATTAATTTTATGAAGTGTGATCAATAATAATTTGACAAAAGAGAGAAGTTGGCTCTGGGAAATAACAGATTCAGAAGGGAAGCTTCATTCTCTTAAACATGTATCTTCTAAATCATAATTAAACCTGACAGTATGTTCACTTACCAATATTTTCTGTAGGCATTGAGACCCTGGTGGGTTCTACAAGATTGTCAGCCAGGACAAAAGCTCCTTCTTCCAATGTATCAAGCAACATAGTTGCTGTATGCGCTTGTTCAGAAGAATTCATGTGTTTCCATGATTCCAGAGCTTCAGGCCGCAGAAGATTGTCCACTGTGTCCACAATTGCCTGCATCCATTAGAAAACTACCATTAGTTTTGACTGCTTCTAGTACCAAGGTGATTTTCAATCACTGACTAGTGACAATTGTAATATTTATCTGTCATGATAAATGATACTCTTACTTCAAGTTGGAAGAACACCTGAACAATATATATCTGGCCAACCTGAAACATATCCTACCATTTCAAAATAAAACTAAAGATTAGTAGACTGCTATTTGATTATAAAGGGTATTAAATGTGAAGAGATGGCTTGTTTATACTTATCTAACAATATCTCCTTTGTCAAAGAGAAGTACAACCAATGTCAGCTCTTAACATGGATGCACGGTCACTCCTACTTATAACCTCAGGATTTAAATGTTCTACATAGAAAACACTGATGTCTCTGGAATAGGCTGATATTTATGCTTTAAAGTTAAACCATACTGTTTTATGGAACCTGAACTAGAATGATAACTAAAATTGTGCCTTATAACATTGCCTGCTTATACCACTGGGAAAAAGCCAAGATGATTTCAAAGTTTATAAATTATCTGTGAATATTTCGCTCTTCCAATTCCCTGTCCAGCTGGAAAACACTTGAGAGTATATCTTAGTTCTTAAACAATGATTTATTTGTAAAAGAATCAAGAGATCAAAACATTGAAACCTACACTAACAATTTAATGAAAATTTTTAATGAAATAATTTAAGTAGAATAAAATCTTCACAAACGTCCAAGTTGTGCATGTTCATATTTGTAGGCCTAGTTTATTACGAGGCAAAGTAACATTAAATAAAAAAATATAACCTAGTCAGTTAAGCAATTGAAAACAGGCTTTTGTACTGATACTTACAATAGCTATTCACTGACTACGGCTTGGACAGATGAAGTCACTAAGTTTATTTACTCTATCCCATTTACCTAGTCATAATATGTCATTAAGACCATGTATAAATTGTTTTGATCTATTGGTAATCACTGAGGGAAAAGAACATACACTGTGCAATTGTTGAACAACAATGAAAATTGCTAGTTTGAGGTACGATATTGAAATAAGCAGGGGGAAAAGTTGTTTGAAGCTACTGTCAGAGTAAGATTAATTAGCTTAATCCATCTTAATATCCTCGTTCTGTCTGCCTTGTGAGCCACCACGACCTTCCTGGCAGGTGGAAGATACTTCCAAGTGGCGTTAAAGGCTTTTTTCCCTCTCTAATGGGAGATAGAATAGTCAAAATGCTCACAGTGATACTGCTGCAGCCATTAACTAGAGTGGAACAGAAATTGGTCTGCTGAGGCCAGATTCATTAGTCACCAAGAAATACAGACTGGAGCCTCTAATCTAAGTTACAAATGAATCCTCTGTCACAAAGTGGGAACTCGCTTCATTTGCATAGTGTAAGTCAGCTTCTGATTTGTAATTTAAGGAGTTTTATTAGTCTTATCTGAGCAGAGAGGCTCATCTGAGAGATACTGAAAATGACACTGGTCAGAAATTAAGGTCATGCTGAAACTTACAACATATACACATAATTCTCTGATGACATGCTTTTTATTAATTTGAAACACTCCTTATTTATTACCATTTGTACTTTTCTAGTGGAATCAAAAACGATCATTAGCCTAATCATATGCCTTAAGTAGTCTCTCCCTGCCAAAGGAAAAAAGCTATTCTTTTCCCACTGAGATATATGTCCTGGGCAACATACCAATTATTACATTTCACACATTCACTAATACCTTAAAGGTGAAATGAAAATTTCAATATGACAAATTCTATATTATACTTCAGCAGTTATTTCTTTGCCCCCGTTAAACAGGCTAAAAAGGACATTCAGAATATTACTACCTAAAGACAGACTTTCCCACCATCTATTCTTGTAAAGTTCTCAGGTCCAACGATGTCTATTAAGAACTAGTGACTTGCCGTTCTTTTTTATTTCTAGACCTTGCCAAGCAAAACTGGGAGTCATGGGTTTTGAGTAACCTCTCTTCTACAAAACTATAAGCTTCTTTTGTTTTGTTGTCATATGTATCTGTGTTAGTTCTTTAACGTTTGATTTACTAAGGATACAGTCCCCAGATGAGGACAATTAGAAAAAAAAAAAACTACCCTCCCAAAAGAAACGTCTAAAATTCACACAATAAAACGAAACACAATCCAGTATTATTATTTTGATCTATCACACAGAACTAGCATGACATAGTTCCACTGTCGGCCTCAGCATGTTTCCTATTACTTGGATATACCAGGGAGAAAAACTGGCTGGAGTGAGCAAGGATTCTGAGCCAAACAGTGGCTTTCTGTTTCTATTAGCCTGATAAAAACCAACATAGCACATATATTGATAACACTGTCACATTATTTATAATTCATTTCTAGTAACCCATCCCCATATCAACTTGATTCTAGAAATGACTCCTAAAATTTTCAAGACAAAGCCTATTTTATTTAAGAGTACACCACAGAGATAAGAAAGCAGTGACTTTTTCATGCACATACATTATGACTATACAGTCTTTGATATGATAAACTGCCAAGAATATATCATAGCTGTTTTACTCAAGTTGTTTTTAATCCACAGAGATGACAACAGGAAACAAAGAGACTATATGATTACTTTCCAATTCAGAGGATATTTCATTAAAATTCTTGTAATGTTTGGATGAATGAAAAAACAGCAAAAATTATAAAGGTAAATTATTTGCTTATTCTGAGAGTAATATACCTGAGAAGAGCCAACATTTGTACAGCTGATATGGGGCACATTATATAATTATCAAAGACTGAAATACATTGGATCATGCAGCAAGATGATAAAGCGTGGCAGGTAGCTGAAGAAGGGAGAAAGCAGGGTGACAGCACAGGAGAGATACCTTAAGGTAAGCCCTGCATGTCTTCTCTCGTTTTTGGAGCTTTTTAGTAAAAGAAAAGAAAATCAGAGGTTAGATTTTATCTGTTGAAAATGAGGAAAAAAGAAATCCTCAAAACTTAGGCTGGTGTTCCCGATCTCAGTTTATTATGCATGGTAGTCCTCTGGATTTTTTTTTTTTTTTTGAGTTTACAGGGACCGCCAAAACTGCATCTTAAGTTCATAGCTGCATTTTCTTAAGTGTACTAATCCAAAGTATCACAATAAAACCAGAGACAAAATATGTGGTTAAAAGAGACAAAAATGTCTGCTTTTTTTAACCTCAGAACACCATATTAGCCAGAGATTTTTGCTTAATATGAATCTCATATGCTTATTTAAAAGTATGGTTAAAATAACTACCAAATTTTGGTCATATTAGGAAAAATTAATAGCATAAATACACTATCCTCCTAGAGAGGGAAACTTGACCTTCTCCAAAAATCTGCAATTGAAAACAGTATTACAGTGGCTAACATTCTTCTATGCGTCACAATTTTAGTACAACCGTAAGAGTTGCATGTTTTAGTGTACAGAGTATGAGATGCATAACACATAATCCCACCAAGTGCAGTTAATGCATTCTTAAGTGGGAGAACTGACCACAGTCAGGCAATGATTGCCACCAACTAAAATCTCCCTTAGAGATTTTAACTTTTTTTTTTTTTCCCCTTATGTTGTTCGTTTCTCAGCTATAATTCTTCCTTGGGAAATTAACCAAATTAGAAATTCTGTTTCTAAGAATATGTCAAGGGGGCCAGAGGTTTGGCAGTCCAATGCCAGAGGAATCTTGAGCTGCCATACAAAATGTCTGATTAAATAACAGGAAATTCCTACCTACCTTGTTATAACTCCGTCCAGCGGAATCCTTTTCACTAGGTTTCAGTTCCTGCAGCTGTGCATCAAGAATGTCCACCAACTGCTCCATCAATCTCACTGAAGAACTCACATCCCCAGCAAACACCGGCCCTTTGGTATGTTTAGCCAGTTCATTGGCAAGACTAGCAGCGTTTTCTCCACTTCTGATCTGAAATGACAATTTATATTATCTCAGTATGATTCCTTGCTCTGTTTGTGGCTTTTTGTTCTTTTCTTGAGTATCTTTGTTGTGGTGAGAGAAATATTTGCAAATATGTCAAAATCTGCAACAAATTGAGACCAATAACTTTCTCTTCATTTCAGATGATTAAAGGTTCTTAGATCCTCAACATACAAAAGAAATTCTTCACCAGACATTTAAGAGAAATGAAAGGAAAAAAGAAGTAAACGAGAAATCCTTTTTAAAGTTTTTAAGATAGCTTTCTCATTTCACTGTCACCATTTTAAACTGCTGTTTAAAAATCTTATTTATTTATTCCAATGATCCAGAAATTTAAATCAGGATGTAATCAGTATGATACTGGGAGTTATTATCTACTGCTTGCTTGCATTTCAGAAAGGTAGATGAGGAAGGAGAAACTAAAATGTCATTGCATCGCATTGTAATATTAAAGTTATTAATGCCTTTTAAAGTAGTTTTTACTTATTCTATCATAATCATCTGTGATATAAACATCTGCTTGCATTCTGCGGATTCAGTTGCAAACTTAATGATATTTGATTTATTAGGCCGGTGGACTATTTGTCTTACAAACATCAAAAGAAAAGAACAAACTAAATATGAATGAAATTAAGCAAGTATCTACTCATTAAAAAGCTTAACATAGAAAACAGCATGCCCCAAAACATATGTAACTTAAATAAACAGTTTACAGACAAAACTATGCATAGCTTTTTATTTTTATACTGAACAAAGAGCACTGAAGCCGGTTTTAACATACAAAGCTAAATTATTTATGTTAGACGTTAAAGCCCTTAATCACCAATGTGTATCATATTAAAAGGTTCCAACCAACCTTCTGAGCCAGCTGATTTACCCAGTGTGAGGTACAGTTGCTAAGATCGGGGCCCTTAGGGTTCCATGTTCCAGTAGAAACCATGCAGAGATAGGAGGCAGTTCCTACAACAGATGTAGAAAACAACAGTGAAATTGAAACCATTTTTCTGCATGCATTCGGGAAATCAGCTACAATGATACTACACTGCACGTTAAATTTTGAATAAATGCTAATGGAAGTGGTTGACAATAACTGACAAAAAAGTAGGGTATAATGCAGATTATAAACAGTAAATATAAAGGCAGCATCGAAATATCAGACATTTACAGCAAACAAACAAAAAGCCCTTGATTTTCTTGGGATTCATCCAAAATGATACTTGTAATGAGAAAGGCAGCTGTAAGGAAGCCTTGCTGGAGTCTATGGGCAAAAGATGTCAGGCTTGACCTAGGTCTTTAATAGAGAGAGGTAGTAATTCACGGCCTGATCTTAAATAACGTTCTCAGTTCACGAGCCTTTAGGTTGCCTCCAAATGCTGCATTACCAAAGTTAACAAAAACAGTAACAAAATCAGCTATTGTAAATGGCTCTCTTTCCTCAAGATCACTTCAGTATAATTCAGAACCTACTCATACTACATTTAAAAATATACGTTTGGCATTTTACAAGAACTACCTCTTGTTCCCTTGGGACATGGTCGTTCAACCATCATTCCCCTTTGTGTCTGAGGCCACTTTATCCCCCTCGCGTCTAATGCTTCGCAGAATCTCTCTGGCAGGGGAAAAATATTTGTTACAGGAGGAATTTTGGTTGTAGAAACTGCTGGAGGTGGTTTTGTCCCTTTGCTTCCTTCCTGTGATCCAGCTACAGTTGTGCTCATAGGGCCTTTCTGTGAAGTACTGCTTGTGGTTGATACTGTGGTTTTGAACAGCTCAGCTGAAGAAGTTATTGTCACAGCTGTGGTAGGCACTATGGAAAAAAGATGAGTATATTAATCTCAAACACACAGTTGCACTCACATACAGGCACACGCGTGAATGTGTATATGCACACACACAACACAAAACTCCTCCCCCATCAACTACCCCAAAAACCTAGCAACATGAGAATTAGTGAAAACACCAGTAGGTTGCAGAAAGAACACATCCCTTTATTTATCCTAGTTTATTCATATTGTTGGCTAAGGAATGGTAGTTTAGGCTTTACTATAGATTTTTCGGTATGACTCTAATTGTGTTAAGTCTACTCCTCAGTGAAATATTTGATAATACATTTTAAGTATATTTCATCATTTATCATCCAACAGAAACTGAAGGACAATTTTAAATGAAGTTTCAGTGTCTATACCAAGTATATGTTACTACGAAACAATACAGAAACAATTTTTTATATAAATTCATACCCTACAAATAATCAAATTCGAAGCATCAATAAAAATCTGACAATTATATATAATTAGGACAATAGAAAATTTAAAGTCACCCACTCTACATCTTGCAGGAAAATAAATACTGTGACATCTTTGCACCCAGCAGCCATTCTTGCTTGAGAGATTTTTGAGCATGCCTGATTAGATCCAAACAGAAGATAAACTTGGCATGCTTGTGCTGTGTTAGTAAGGAAACATCTGAAGCTTTTTCGTCAGGCATATTTACATTTGGAAATGTAGGTAGAAAAAGCAACTAGTTCTGGTCAGGGGTTATAATGCAATCTCTTATCAAGATAACAGGTTAGATCAAATCAAGCCTAATTTGAAACCAACCCTACCTATTGCATGGACGCTTAACAGAGGGTGTAAAAGGAACTACAATTACACATTTTAAAGTAGAAATTTAAAAATAAATTATTCTGTAAGTCAATCGGAGAAGAACAGACATCATATGGTCTCATTCATTCGGGGAATATAAAAAATAGTGAAAGGGATTATAGGGGAAAGGAGAGAAAATGAGTGGGAAATATGAGAGAGAGTGACAAACCATGAGAAACTCCTAATTCTGGGAAATGAACAAGGAGTAGTGGAAGAGGAGGTGGGCAGGGGATGGGGTGACTGGGTGACGGGCACTGAGGGGGGCACTTGACGGGATGAGCACTGGGTGTTGTTATGCTGTATGTTGGCAAATCGAACTCCAATTTAAAAAAATACAAAAAAATAAATTATTCTAAAAGGTTAGTTTTGATTTCCATCATTACTTTCAAACTGTTAAATCTACTAGGTTAAAAAAATAATGGAGCTTAAAGTTTTCTTCATTAATTGTAATTAGTTTAAACAACTAAAATTCTGTTGGTAAAACTTTAATGCTATCATTTGAAATCTATTAGGTGATCACACTGAAGTTTTATCAACACTTATAGTTTACTGGCTCTTGAAACCTTATATATACGATGCTTTATATTTAAACTAACATAGTACAGCAAATTAAAAATAACTTTTTTTCAAATAATCTTATAAAAACATTAGCTTATTTTATGCTATCTCTATAATGTAAGAAACAAAGTAGAACCTTAAAACTTAGAAAGCAAGTTCCTATTATCAGTAATATGTTTATTATTTTAAGCTCTGGTCCATAAATAGTTGTTTATATCATGTCACTATTAACAGAGTATCCTATCATAAAAAGTAGCATGCACCTGTTTCCAGTTCCTTAGTAATGAGATACTTCTTGCTGTCAATAAATGCAAACTACACACTTTCTACACTTTTTTCCCTTCTATCTCAAGAGGAACTTCTTAATCATGTGTTTTATTTCCAGGGCATAATTTATTGACCATATGAGAGATGCCGTGTACATTAGTCAAACATCATGCCTAGCCAGCTGCTGCAGAAACCTATTCAAACCTGTCTATCTTTTTCTGTAAAGCACTTGCCTGACATCTTGTTAAACCTCTGTAATTTTCTTTTGATTACAATGCAGCCAGGCTTTCAGTACTTTCTCAATTAACATTTGTCAAAAGCATCACAATCTTTTACAGAAGTGTCAGATGACTGCCTCTGAATCAAATCTTAAAGAGTAGTGGCGAATCAGAGCAAAAACGGAAAGTACAGAGCAAAATGGGTTTAGTGCCACACCATCTTATGTATCTCTTGACACTACACTAATTAGTACATATTTAGTCACTGAAATATGTCTTAACAATACTACCATTAGTGATTCGTTAGCTACATGTCAGGAGAGATTCACAGAACTGAGTCAAGGTAGGTAACAAAATGACATCTAGGAAATGGATAAAATTTCTTGCAACATGCTATAGCCTCTTTGCATGCATTTTTGATAATAAATTTCATACATTTTCACCATTTGTTCAATGAAAGTTTAAAGGGAATCAATACATTCTTCAAACATAAATCAATGAAATATTGGGATATCATGAAAAACATGAAAATGAACTAATAAGTGGCAAAATTAAACCCTCTTCAAAGACAATCAGAATTTCCAGAGTTTTGCAAAACTTCAGCTAGTTAAGTAACTTTACAGAAAGCATTTTTTTTTTCTAACGATGAAGCCATAAAAGGTGAGGTTGTTTCTAAAAATTAACATTTCTTCCATAAGTGAAGACAGGTCCCAACAGGGCATCTGATAATGATAAAAGCCTACACTTATTCAGCATTTATGTACCAGATGCTATGCTAATCACCATTCATGGATCATCGGATCATCTTATTTAATCCTTACCACAACCCCGTGAAGTCGGCACTATGATTAGCTTCCATTTACAGATGACAAAATTGAGCCATGGAGAAGGTTAGGCAATTTGTTTAAGGTCACCTGGCCATACTCTTAAATGTTACGATCTTACTTTTCTAGGTAAAAGATTTTCATAGACTCTGGAAAATATGGCATCCCACAAAGCAATATGCCCTTATTTTGGAGCATTTAACTGATACTTTTCTTTGTAAACCTCTAAAACAAGAAAAGATGTGGGAAGGTAACATAAAATGCTAGAGCAACAGATGATAACAAGTTTCATAATGTAACTTATGTGGCAAAAGATTCAAAACTCAAGAATACCCTATAAATGGTAATAGAAAACATGGTAATAACTCACAACAGAATTATATCTCAAATCTAAACCTTATATTACAAAGTTTTGTTCCAGAGTTCAGTGTCATATCAAGCATCCATATTAAATGACTTAGCATTCGGTCAACCTTTGTCATTTGAGTATAGAGACCCAGAAATAGTACTAATAAAATACTAATAAACATATTTAAGAACTACCCTTGAAAATTTCAACAAATACAGACAGAATGCTTCAATCTAATACTGTGCTGTTTACTAACAACCGTATCCATTTATGCAAAGGGTAGTACTTCCCTCATCCAGGTCCAAGAACTCATTGTTCACTGAATGAACTCTAATTACAATGAGTCTGTAGCCTGGAAAAGCAATATGTATAAATTTACCTTTATTCAAAGTCTAAAAATAAAGATCATCTTTTTTCAGCATTATGAGTAGAAACATGTTTCAAGGAATATGTATTCTATGCTAAACACTTCCTAAGTAAAAAACCTAACTAGTTCTCTTTATAAATATTTTTCCTTATATTATTAAAGTGTCATAATTCATAATTATTCTAAGACAAATATTCAGGAACTGTCAAAACTCAAGACACAATATTTTTTCAATAATATTGGGGGGGGGGAGCACCTGGGTGGCTCAGTCTGTTAAATGGCTGCCTTCGGCTAAGGTTATGACCTCAGGGTCCCGCGATTGGGTCATCTCTCTGCTCAGGGGGTCGGGGTTCTGCTTCTCCCTCTCCTTCTGCCCCTGCCCCCTGCTTGTGCACTCTGTCCCTCTCTCAAATAAATAAATATTTTTTTAAAATAATATTTAGGACATCAAATTTGCAAAGTAAATATAAAGCAATTCAGATTAAGAAACAGAAAGAGTTAAAAGAGGACTGAAAGGGTTTCTCCTAAGCTCACTTAATTTTTTTAAAAGATCTTATTTATTTATTTATTTATTTATTTATTTATTTATTTATTTATTTAATTCATGAGAGATACAGAGAGAGGGAGAGACACAGGCAGAGGGAGGAGCAGGCTCCCTACGGGGAGCCCGATGCAGAACTTGATCCCAGGACCCTGGGATCAAGACCTGAGCCAAAAGCAGATGCTCAATATCTTTTTTCTCATAAGGCAATTTGGGATGTTTCCTATAACTCAACTGTTTTGTTTTGTTTTTTTCTCTAAAAGCTAGTACCACCCTTCTCCTTTATCCTATAGGTTTGTCAAAGGCAAACCTCAGGAATTGACAAAATTTGACATTTTAATATTGATCCTTGTGTTGATCTTTTTTGTAACCCGTGTTATTCTCACAGCTGTTACATTTATTTTGGGTGGCAATAAATCTCTCTCCCTCCATTAGGAAAAAGAGAAATAAAATACTTTAAAAAATGCAAATTCATATCAGACAACACTAAAGGATTGTGAGAATAAATTGAGTACAGATTCAATTCAACAAAGAATCATGGCCCCATCTACTTGTCACAAAGTACTTTGTGAATACAAGATGAGTAATAATGTCATTTTCCATGTGTGGTTTATATTCTAAGCAAATAATTTGATCCATTTCAGATGAAAAAGTCTTTGATAATGTAGATATTTTTGGAAAGAGCAGTTATCAGCTTTGAAAATGGGAAACTTATGCATATTTGGTAGTTGTGTTCTTGCAACTGTGTTTTGTTATCCAATATAGTCAGCCATCCCTAAATATTCCCAGAAAAGTAAAAATTCAAATTGGCCCCTTATTAAGCTCTTAGTGATAAAAAGTTTTATATAACCTAAAATTTCTCTTGCTGTTGTTTGAGCTATAATGTCTTTTAACTCTCTTGTAATTTATCTTTATCTGCTTTTAGAGATTCCTGTCTCATCCAAGATACGTGCTGATATCTATATGCATGTAGTTGAGGTCTCGCAAAACTATGCTGGCCCATCAATTTAGGTCAAATCAATAAGCCACTGTCAGCTTTTCAGAAGTGAGACCCACAAAACTGATGGGACAGAGCAATCAGAGAATTCAAGTTTTCAGCCGTCATAAAACAATGACTGACTGGTTTGGCTGTAATTTAGTCTTATATACCAGATTTGCTACCACCTTCGTTACTAAGGTATACATTGTGCTGTAAAATTATGATTCCTTTTGTTTTTCACTGTGGACGGTTTCATGGTGTATTAGGTTCCCATACTTTTCCTCATTTATAAACCCAAGCCTTTTCTTCCTAACAGGGCAAGTATATTATTTCTTAGCCCCAATCATGGTTTTCGAATACATCTTTTTATTTTTCTTTGAATTTTTAGCCTTATGGGATCTCTACATGGTTCGGTTGCTTCATTTCTCTAAATGAGCTCTGTTTTTCCTTTCACCTTCTCCCTCTCTAAAGAGAGCATAGGGGGACTGGGTGGCTCAGTGGTTGAGCATCTGCCTTTGGCTCAGATCATGATCCTGGGGTCCTGGGATCAAGTCTCCCATCAGCCTCCGTGTGGGGAATCTGCTGTAGAGTGTATGTATTGCTTTAACAGAAAAAGATACTAACTTCTTTTTCACCTTGTTGAAGACACTGCTTTAATCACTCCAAAGAACTTTCTGGTTCCTAAAATTCTGAAGTAACTCAATAATCAGAAATTCCAATTAACTCAGTAAACTGAAATATTCAGATCTTTAAAACACAAATATTACTGTTCAAATAGAAAAGACTTATAATTAGTAGAAGCTCTATAACAATATATGAATAGGTTACTTTTATCGTGAGTATGAGGTCATTTTGTTGTAATGAAATATTCATGTAATTTACCCTCAAAAATTGTTTCCCACAGAACTGAATTCACTTGACCAACTAAAACATATTTCCAAAGATTTTACATTACTTTCTAAAGTAATGATCCTCCATAAAGATACCTAAAGAGAACACAAATCAAAAATGTTAGCTGATCCATCTTCATAAATCATCACTTGGGATCATTTAATGCTTAGTCTATGCGTGACAGTTAAAGTCACAGAAATACTTATTTTAAAACCATCACTAATTTATCAGGAAATAAAAATGTGTAATTTTACCAGGAAGATGTTGGATGACTCCCTCTCCTACCCAGAGAGCAGATCCCCAAACTTCAGAACACTTATGCCTGACATTGTACATCAAGCCTAGCGATTCTCCTGGGACTTCCGAACACACATTTCCCTTAACCACTGGCGCCAAGAAGTTAAAAGGTCTGCATATAGATTGTAATCAGTTTAGAAGTCAGGTAGGGGGGAAAAAAAAAGCTAACAAGTTTGTAGCTAGTATTACATTTTTAGCAATGAAGAATTAAACTGACCAATGATGCTACGATTATTTGAAGTCAACATTTAAATGAAAAAATTCAGAGAAGGCAAATAGGCCAAAGTAAGGCTAAAATGTACACACTATGTGACAGCATTAAGTACCGTAACATTATCCTTGGAGCTTCAACTCTGAAAAAGGGAAAGAACACTGACAGGGAAAAACCTCCAAGTCTTTTAAAAGTAAGTTATTCATAAAGACATAAGCATTAGCAAGCAAACATTCTTACCTTGGGCAGGATCAGGTGGACCAAACTCCAGAGAATATCGTAAAATGAAGTTATTGTTCCACACGTAGAGTTGGTTATCTCTAGGGTTGTAATCCACCGCAGCAATATACTGGTATTGGTTGGGGAAGGGAACATCTACATACTCTCCTCGGTTTAATCGGGTATTGTAAATGTAATCAATTGCATTCTTGCCTGTTTCACTCTCATTGTCTTGATAAACTGACCTGACCACATAGAGGACTCCGCAGATCATAAAAGCATTTGAGGCAGCACGTTTGTCATACACAGTCTCCCATGTTGCTTCAAATCGAAGAGTGTATGGATTTAGTTGGCTAATAACGATCATTCCATTGTTCTGTTCAGTGGCATAAATGACCCATAAGCCATTTTCATCAACTGCTAGGTCGATATCAGTTTTCCCTCCCCATCTATAAGGTGAGGTATCATGATAGTTGGCATAGTTAATTATGGCCTCTCCACTCTTAATTCTAGTCCTCAAGTCAAATTTCACAATGTTTCTTGTTCTCTCTTTGTTAAAGAAGACAGCACCATCATACACCACAAATCCAGTACCATCTACTCGATTTGGAAGTTTGTATGTTGTTGTTTGGCGACTATTTTGGAAATCTTCTAAAGAAGCATATTCTATTAAAGTATCAGTACGGTAGGGGGTCCAGGGCATGAAATAAATTTTATCTGCAGCCTGAAGAGGGTCCTTGCACCAAGCACCTGCCTTTTGTTCAGCTTCATATATACATGGTGAATCCACAATTGCTTTCAAGGTCCCAGGGCACACAAAAACTAACAGTCACAGAGAAAAGACAACAATTAAGCCAAGTTAAAAAATTAAACAGGCAAATACAAGTTTTAATGATTATAAATCCAAAGAGAAAAAAATGTGATTCATTAACATTCGATTTTACCAAAATTTAATGCAAGTATTACCCTTCTTTCCACTAGTTACAATACTCAATGTACCAGCATAGAAAGTGGCTGGGTTTTATTTTCAAAAATACAAACCTAAGTTTAAGGTCATTTATAACTGAGGTGACAATGTGTATCTTTGCTATGTGTTTTTAATCTTAGGCTTTGGTAATTTATACTTTAAAACTTTGAGCTTTGTGCATAAGAGTGTACAAAGGACTTTATTTTAGTCTCAACTCTGTACCTCCCCCCCCGCCCCGGCCCACTTATAAACTTTCAAAAGCAAAACACCAAAATAAAGGAAATAAAACGAAAACCCAATGTGAAGGCTTATTCAGAACTTCTATAGAAGTTAGACTGAAAACAAAGGTGCTTCGATTGAAGAAACATAAATACTCAGAAAATGTAACTAGGAACAGAGAAAAGTAAATACAAGGAAAGCAGTGATGAAACGACCAGGAGACCCTGTAACCATGGCATGCTATGGAGAGGGTTCTGGAAGCCAGGCAAGATGACACTTTAATAATAAAATATCCAAAGGTGTCAGAAAAAGAGAGAAAGGGTGAAAAAGAAACACAGAAAGGAGCAGCTCCCCCTCGCCGACTTCAGAATTTTTACCCCATCACCAGATTTAGCAGTCATATAATTTCATTGTAAACAGTCGACTTCTTTATGAGGTGCATTTATGAGATCCTGCTGATTATTTTAATCTCAAGAGTGTTGTGGGGGGAGGGAAGGGAGGAGGAGGTAACATCCATAAGGCACATAACAGGGAGCTGGGGTTCAGACTGTATACGTTATTTACCTTTTTGCTCCACTTCTATTTTAAGCATCGGAAGAAAAACAGAAAAAGTGCAAGGAAAAAAGAAAAAAGATTAAAATAAATTGACTATTAGTCTAAGACTGAATTCGTAATAGATGCTAAATATAGGAAGAATAAGAGCTGTACTACTTTGGATAAAGAGAAACACACAACAGGAAAACCTAGCAGGAGAAAGATTCTAAAGTTACATAAAAGAACATGGATCAATCATTTTAGTAGATTAAGGAGGCAATACAAATATGCTGGCATGTTGCTTCACTTAGCGTACCTGAATAAATAATGAAACTCTTCACTAATGCATGGTATATATACTCTTGCCTTTCCAAAGTCACTCAGCATTTTTATCAAGTTTTACTTTATATATGTATGCTACAGACACAAATGCATGCATAAGTGTATCAACCCCATCTACCTTATTATATGAACTCAATATTAAGTTGACTAAAATCAGGTAAGTATAACAACAGGAAAAATAAATATGACAACTCAATTTTGGAGCTTAGGTCAAATTTAATGAATATTAATATGGTTATATTGTAACATTTTCCCAAAGATATTTATGTAAGAAGAAATACATAATTATGCATCTTAGTACTTTTCAATTTTTAAAAATTATTTTCAATTTCCAGAAAAATCCATCTTAATCATAAGAAAAAAATGCCTCCTTTGCAGGAAAATATATAAATCTCCTCTGCTACCCCAATAGGGATTTTGAATGATGGGGTAACATAGTGCCTTTCTTCCCCATTAAGAATTAATAAATTTACTTATTTAGGTTTATATATACATTATAAAATTATTATTAAATTCCCTCTATTATGTATCTTAAACTTGTACTATTAAGTCTATTTTTTAAAAAAAAGTAAGCAAAATACATACAAGGAAAAAGCAAGCACAGTAGGCAAGGAGAAAAAGGAAGAAAGAATTATGGTTAGCTTATTATGAAATCGTCAACTATCATCAATTTACACAGAAAGCAAGCTGGCATGCAATGACAATCATACCAAGCATTCAAAGCAAATACCTTGACCCCACAGACCCCATAAAAGGTAAATGCTTTCATAAAACAAACCTGATTAGTACAGTTATATGAGAAAAAAAATCCTCCCTCCAAGAAGTCTAAAGAAACGGATTATATAGTTAGGAAGGGTGCTATATAAGATTCTTGCTGGTAAATAGAATTCTAATAATTACAAACCATAAAACACTATTTTAGATTATATGTAGGCTTTGAAGTATGTTGCCTGAATTTTATAAAGTGACCAGATTAATGTCTGTGATTCTCCCTCTTTCCTTATTAAAATGCATTAGGGTGTGCTAATCCTCTATCTCCAAACTGATTACTCAAAGATACTGTAGTTGCACATTTCATTAAGATGTCTTAGCTTGATTAATTTTTAAAAATTACAATAATTCATCAAGATTAAATAATGACCTCCCGAAATACCTCAGGGAGAAATATCGTACAAATATTTTTGCCCTAGGAATAGCATATAACCTTCTGCATTAAGCCACCACCTCCCCATCCAACTTGATCTATTTAACCACTTTCAGGAAACATACTTTCTCCCTATAATGTGTAATTCTGACTATATCCAGTAAAACTAAGAAGTTCAGTGTTACTGATATGAAACCGTTCTTTTTTATAAACCAGTAGTCCTGAAACTACTCCTCAATGGAGAACAATATTATACCTGCTTAGAATCAATAACGGAAGGGCGTGGTGGGAAAATGAGGATAAGAGAAATTATTAGTGTTGTGACTTCTCAGACTATTTATATACAGCTGTATTCTTATTTTCAGAAAAGGATGATTTCACTGAGCTGAGTAAATCAATTAAATGTAAAGGATGGGAATAATACATTTTAAAATATGTTACATATTTAAAATAGAACTTAAAATTAAGTTCAATAAAGAATGCATAAAATATCTGTTTTGTATGGATTGAAAATTGCCAAGCTTTATAAATACACTAAAATGACAGTGAATTTGCTTAGCAAAATATTAGAGAAGCCTTTGTGATTTAACTAATTACTTATACTAATAATAGAAATTATATATAATTTATAGTTCTGATGAAAACAGAAGTAACACCCAAATGTAAAAATAAAAAATAATTAAACAAAACCTTTGATGACTGATGAATCACATAAGATATGGATATTGAAAACAAAAGTCCTTACATTATGATTTGTTATGAAAACCCAAAGGACAGAGATCTGTCAAACCAGCCAAAATTCCATCAACCCCGAAGAATATAAAAATACAATAAAATTAATGAAATTAGCATTTTTCATCACATGCCAAATGTATATTGCAACTTGTCTTAAAAGATTGTGTAAATTAATTCATAATAATACATTTACTATTCTATAGACCAAACATAAATACACGACCCACTAACATCAGTGGAGGACCACATGGATATGCAAGACATGAAACTGACCCAAAGACACTTAAGCCTACATACTCTGTATCTGAAGTGACACACTATTTCATTTTGAATAATCTTACATTTATTCATTAAAAATACTTAATCAAAAGTAATAGTTATTTTTCTCGTCAAATAAAACTTATAGCTAAAATTCTGGTATAATTTGGATAATTTCATGATAATTTGAAAAAGAGGGCACAAATGTCAAAACCAAATCTTGTCTGTAGGGTACAAAATTCTAATAATTATTTTCCTTTATCCTAGAAGATCTTTACGGCTTCTTTTAAACACACATACATTCAATTAATTACTAACACTCGGTTAATGATAAAGGATAACCCCAGGATACATGCATTTTTGACACAGGCATTATCTGAGTAGGTATAAATATCACATGTAATATTACACGTGCCTGTCTATAAACATAACAAGTAAAGCAAACAATGACATTTCTAATAAATTCTGTTTAGTGACTTTAATATAAAATTTTCAAAAATCATGGGAAATTTCTTGAGGAAATTTAAATAGTTTCAGATCTGTAAACTCCTAGGGAATCTGCTTTGGATAGAATCTGGCATAAAGCCAGGCAGTAAAAGACATAATAAATGTAATTTTTGTCAACTACGTAAAGTTTAAAAGGGGTATGCAAATGATTCAAAGTACAAAAACACTATTAAAACAAGGAGAATGGGAAAGTTACAGGCTTAAAATGAAAGTATAAGGGATGGGTATAATAGAAACATAAAGAAACAAAAGGAGTGGAAAATGAGGAAAAGAGATAAGGAAATATACAATCCTACCTAATATCAAACAATTTAAAAAGATCCTTTCGCATTAAATTTTAATATTAGTGAAAATCATGCAATATATAGTGTGTCACTACTGTACAGTATATAGGAATCAATTCTACACTTTAGCATGGAGTAATTTGAAAAAAAAAAAAAAAGCCAGACTTATTTCTGCCTCGTGCAAACATCTAGAAAGGTAACAGCAAATTAATTACTAGTGTTTTTTTTTTTTTTTTAAGGACAAAAACTAAAAAGAACAAATACTTCTCTGAGTATAGCTATTTGCAAGTTTAGTGCACAATAATCAATACTTCTGGAGAACTGAAAAAGTAAAATTTTGAAAGTTAGATGTTCCAGAAGATATCCACATTTTCCTTTCTAAGACAGAGCAAGAAATAACTCAAGAGTCTGAAAATAATATTTGCTTAATACTGTTCTTGGTCTATAGACTAGGTTACAGGAACTGGCTCCAGAAAGACAATTCTTGGCAGCTCTGACTGATTCCATTGTTTGGGAATGGATGCTGTATTCCTTTTCTAATTTGAGGACAGAAACCATGATAAATTCAAATGAAAGCAACTTTACGGAACAAAATTTTGGTTAGCTCAAAAGAATGCAACGTTCCTCTAGTGGCACAGGAGAATGATTATGTAAGCCACCAACACTACACACAAGAGAAATAATATAAAGATCAGTGCACTCAGTAGGCTTCCAATCCTACAAATGGTATAGAAAATACTGAAAACAAAAAGCATCCATTTCACAGTAACACAGGAACACAGAGCAGGGATGAAAAGAAAAGATAATCTGTGTTTGGCCTTTAACTGATACCCACAAAAAGCCAATTTATCAAAACTGTGGGCAGAGAAGAGAGAGACCGCACCTTCACAGGATATATAAGAATGTATTACTACCATATTGGACATATTATATCTATCTGAATTCAGCCCCTTGGGTTTTAGAAATATTGATGGTCGGGACATATAAATCTATCAGAGCTAGTCTTTTTTTCAGGGTTCTGGAAAAGGCAATTTCATTATTTAGTTTAAATCCTTTTTTTTTTTTTTTTTGAGGAGGGAAGTGTACAAAACTTTCTTAAATCATTAAAATTGCTGCTAAAGAACTTTCAATTCAGATGCTCATGAATCAAGTTTACAGGACACATCTTTTTTTCCAACTTAAAAAATAAAGAAGACAAGAACACTATTAAACAAACTAGCTTACAAAACTGACCTAATATACTGAAATTTTTGGTTGTCTAAAATGCTTTTTTTCTACTGAAAGTGCCGAATACAATTTAGCAGTATGAATTCTGAGATTAGGAGGGAAAATACACAGAATCAGAGCATTAGCTAAAGACTACTGATGAAAACTCCATCTGAATTTTAAATATCCCTCTACAGGGTCTAATGGATGTTGTCAAGTTAAAAACAGAAGTACATGCAAGACTTTGTTACATCTATTTTATTTACTGTAAGATTTCAACACTGAATCTGGTAAAGAAATGCTCCTGTAAGGACAAGGAAATAAAAAAAGGAAAGCACTTGCCTCAGTTACTACAATGGTAGCTTTTACCAGGCACTAAAGTTACCACAACAGCAGGTAGCCATTCAAGTAGCTCACGATTAAAACCGAAGTCAATTCCTTCTTTAGAAAACTGTGAGCCAAACCAATTTGTCAGCAACTGGTATTGGGCAAAAGTACAGATTTCTATCTGCCCTACTGAATAGCTAATTCAAGTTTGTTTTCTGGAATAACACTAGTCTTAAAAGCCAAACACTTAAGAACACAGACAGACACTTGGCCAGCATCACACTATGGCTTCCTTCCACACTTCATGAAGCTAATTGGAGGCCCGAGTCTGTTAGTGCTCTGCATGCATAATGGTTTTGTAGGCCATAAACATATGCTTCTTTCACATGTGTAGTCTTTCAGCATCAACGAGGAATGCTGGAGAAAGTGAAAATCACAAACTTCATACTTACTGTAAGGGACACATTCATATTGGACTTCAAGATATTTGTATGTTCCAGGGCATGGATCAGGAAATACATCTGACCCAGTAACTACTATACACTGTGTTCGATTGTTGCACCTAGAAAACAAAACAAATCAAGCTGGTATAACATAACCGTTTATTTGTTTTCAATAAAGAAATTTAATACAGAACTGATTCATATTTTCTTTAAGCAACTAGTATTGTAAAACAAAAATTTCAACGTAATAGGTTGCTCCACATTATTGGGCAAATAATGAGCTATAAAAATCCTATTTTATGTTGTAATGCTTCTGTATCATGGGCCACACTACTTTTTAATTCAAAGTAAAAAGAAAATAGCAATTCTCTATTATTCTACTATACATTTAATTGTAATTTTTAGCATATTCAACATGTACTATAAAAGTATACCTGCCACGTTAAGAATCAAAAATAACAATTAAAAATGATACCACGAGCAAAAACAATCATAAACTGAATGGCTTAGAAGTTCTGAGAACATATTATAACAAGGAGGGAGCCAGGTTTTTTAAGTTTACTCGTTAAATCCAGTTTTGAGTTAAGTTTTGTATGACGGGGACTTTCTACAGTCTTCTGTACCAGATTCGAAGCTAACAGATCACACCTCCCATGCTCTGGCTTGATAAATGATAGAACACATTTAAAGCAGTTAGCCCAGTGCCTGGCCCATACCGTGTCTCAGACTGTTGTTACTCTTGTTATGTTCATCGATCACAATGTGTTTATACCAAATATGACATAAATCTAGATTCATGACAAAAATCTAGATTCTTCTAAATTAATACTCTCTGAAATAAAATGTTAAAAAGAAAGACACTAAAAAAAAAAAAAAAAAAAAAAAGAAAGACACTAACATGATGCTTAGAATGTCCTTATTTATTACTATTGCAAGTATTTTCTCATTTTTCTGTTGTCACTTATTCATCATTAGGATTAAGGTAGAATTTCAGGCAATTGATATTTATTTCAGCTCTATGAATTTTTCAAAATGATATTTTCATTAGCTTTATAAAGGCAAGAACCACTTCCCTTTATAATTTGCCTTGATTACATTCCACAGAACGTAATGTTTGCAGGGTTTTATTATATTTTCTGATAGTATATAAATTAAGAAGGCAAAGCAAACAGAACAAGGGCATTATGATAAAATTTATTTAACAATTTGAATACCAGGTATTCTATAGTGCATAAAATAACTGGACTATAAAATGGCAGATAAAGAATGAAAAACCAGCTGATTCTTTTCTTTTTTAGCACGACGAGTAACTAAAGGACAGAGGAAGGAGACCTGCATTAGACAGTGTAGGTATGTTAAGTCATGCACGTTGGAGCCATTTCAACTCAAACCAGGTGGATTCATTTTTAAAGAGCAGCAAGACCTGAAAACTTCCACAGGATCAGACAGGTAACTTTATAGGCCCAGGTAAATGTAATAAACCTCAAACAAAAGTCTTAAATATTACATCAACTATAATATTGCTTGTACAAAAAAAAAATTGCTTGTACAGATATTAAGCTAATGATAACTTTTATCACAATTTATCTAGAATACTATATGCCATATATTAAAAAATACCATATAAAATAATTTTCAAAAGTATGAACAATGAATATGGTGCAGTGTCACATTCTTATGCAAAATCATATTTTACTCTCATTATCTGTATTTTTCTTGAGCTAGTTCAATCATCTGAAGAAATCTGCCAATGGTTCTCCACTTAGTGTAAATGAATTATTTTAATGTGAGTGACAGAACCAATTCTATATCTTAAAATTTTAAATAGCAGATGAATTTAAAGTTTGTCAATATATCAGTATCAAGTATTTCAACTGTTTCATTTTCCTCTTTCTTAAATTTTACAACAATAAGAGAGTTTGCCAAAAACAAAACAAAACAAAAAAATAAATTAAAAAAAAAAAAAAAAAGAGAGAGTTTGCCATTTTGTTAGAGTTTCTTGATCTCCCAGGAATCCTAAACCACTGCCTGGTCCTTACAAAAAAATAAAGTGCTTTTATTTCCTTCCTTATGTTCATTTATACCTGCAAGGATCTTCCCATTATCTCACACCCACACCTTCAGAAACTAACAAATCTAAACTCCTTTTAGTCAGACATATATACTCCCTTGGTGTACATTTTATAGCCACTTGACAAAACTCTGTCATGTTTTTGGGAAAACATGAAAAGAGTAAGGGGGTGGTGCTCAAGGTTGAAATGGACAAAGACTGTGAAGGATTCTGGACCAAAGTTAAGGAGGATGTAGCTCAAAGGATTTGGGAATTTCTATAATTTAAAGAAAATAAATAAAGAATATACTGAGGCACCTGGGTGACATAGTCAGTTAAGCCTCTGACTCTTGGTTTTGGCTCAGGTTGAGATTTCAGGGTCATGAAATGGTGCCCTACGTCGGGCTCCTCATTCAGTGCAGAATCTGCTTAAGAATCTCTCTCTCTCCCTCTACCTCTGCCCTCCCCCCCCAACCCATGCATGCATTCTCTCTCTCTCTAAAATCAATCAATAAACCTTTTTAAAAATAAAGAAAAAATATATTGACAATTATCCATCTTCCCCAGATGATAAGATAAATAAATATGACTGCTATATGGGATCAAAAATATCTTTTGTTTTATGCTTTTCAGTGTTACAGAATATTTGCAAGAAGTATACAAGGGATAAATATTTCTTCTTCCATTACATTTTGTTTAAAAGAGACCAACACCATAAAATGAAAAATAATGGCTCATATTTACTTTTTCTGAACTTTTTTTGCACTAGTCATCTGACCACAACTACAAGTTCAAATTAATGTTAAAAGCAATTACCATAATTTATATCAACCATATAATTTTATTTCTTTTAATAATCACATTGCACAAAATACTTTAAGAGAAAAAAGTGTTATAGGGCTATATTCTTTTTTTTTTTTAATTTTTATTTATTTATGATAGTCACACAGAGAGAGAGAGGCAGAGACACAGGCAGAGGGAGAAGCAGGCTCCATGCACTGGGAGCCCGATGTGGGAATCGATCCCGGATCTCCAGGATCGCGCCCTGGGCCAAAGGCAGGCGCCAAACCGCTGCGCCACCCAGGGATCCCAGGGCTATATTCTTAAGTAAGATGGAGGCAAGGAGACTTAACAGAATTTCTTAAAATAAAATTATATAGATTTCTAGAATTCATAGCTTCTCAAGATGTTGAAAATGCTCATTTTTATGAATTGGAAATACTAGAAACTAATCTTGAGAAAAACTGGAATTTGGGGGCTAAAACAGGAAAGGGTCAGCAAGAAGAGGAATGCAACTGTAAGAAGTATAAGACTGTCATATTTTCACACTGTTACCCTGCTTCATGGGAAAGAATATCTAAGCTTTAGGAGGACCAAATGATGGAAATAAAATACAATTATATACATTCATTTATGAATGAAGTGGGAGCCTTATGTTTTCAAATTCAGTAAGTGTGGGAACACTAGGGGAAAAAAAATACCAAATGTGAGCTGTTATGACTGACAAAAATCTGAAAATACCTTAATCAGGATACTGTTAGTAAGACTGTAAAGCTGTAAACTGCTATTGAAGATAGGGAAAGAGAAAGCAATTAGCTACAGAAGCAAAGTAAATTCTCACCAACTGCTCTGCTTCAAGTTTTCATTCTAATGAGAATGAAAAGGTACCACTAAGCCAAGCAAAGAAAGGAATTTAGTTGCTCATATTCTCAGTCCTGGACATAGTTCCTGGAATGATTTTCCCCCACTTCCCCCAGAGACAAAGATTTATCAGTAAAGGTATAGCTTCTATAAACAACTGTATGTTTTGGTAATATTATGTGGATTCATTGTTAAAAATCTACAATTTTCTTAAATGTTAAGCATAAAAATTAAGTACGAATGAGACAAAGCAGAAGAATAGGATTTTTGAAAAATAGGTGGGTTTTATCTAATTATTTAATTAATTCATTTAGAGAGGGAGTGGGGGAAAGGGCAGAGTAAAGGAATCTCCAGGAACCACTGCAGACCTGGATATGTATCATGACCACAGCCAAAATCAAGTCAGACGCTTAGCCTGCTAGACACCAAGGTGCCCCTAAAATAGATTTTTATTTATTTTTATTTTTTAAAAGAGTTTATTTATTTATTTACTTATTTAATCATTCATTCATTCATTCACTCACTCACTCACTCACTCACTTATTGATTTAAGAGAGAGAGAACATTCATTTATTTAAGGGAGAGAAAGCATGAGCAGAAGGGACGGGCAGAGGAGAGGAAGCAGGAGAGAGAAGCAGATTCCCTGTTGAGCAGGAAGCCCAGAGCAAGGCTTGATCCCAGGACCCTGAGATCATGATCTGAGAAGAAACCGGACACTTAACCAACTGTGACATCTTTAGATCCGTTTTTAATAGCGACTTGAAGGGAACACAATTACTGTCACAAAACAATGAATACTAAATATATTCTAAACACTTCAAACTTTAAAAAACTGATCTTACTTTATTTTATATTTGTAAAAACACACAGATGAATCAGGATAGTCAAAGCACTGATTCTCAAAATATGGTCCTTAGAACTAGTAGCACCAGCATCAGCTGGGAACTTGTTAGAAATGCATGCTCAGGTCCCATCCCAAATCAACAGACTTAGGAATTGTGGAGGCAAAAAAACCAACCGGCAATCTGCATATGATTCTGATGTATGAGAACCACAAGGTTAAAAGAAAACATGTTTAGATATTTTAATAAAGAATAAGTATATATGGAAACACATACTTTTTGCTCTATAACTCTTAATAAAATACAAATGAAACAAAATCATTAAGCCATAGATACAATTTATACACCAAGTTAATAGAATTTACGATGTTAACATGTCTTCTTCCCTAATTCTAATTTTAATCACAAGAATCAAGAGTTTTAGTTGCCCTAATTTTCAGCAGACTAGTTATTTATAAATTCCTAACATGAAGGGTATAAATAAGTACAGTTTCTAAGCACATGTATACATTGCATGTATGCCATTTTTAACAACAGAAGGAAAATATAATCTTTTCCTAAATTTTGGCTAGCTAATGAAAATTTCTAACACTAAATAAATCTGGAAATAGTAATTTTTGACAATCTATAAAATGCACCATGTCTTCTAGGAGGATGTCATTAAAAACAATAACAAAAAAGATTCACTGTAATCACTGCAAATTTTTCTATATTCAACCTTCGACTTCTTTCTTAAAATAAATTTTAATAAAGTGGCTCATCTACAGGAAGAAAATATATCATTGTTAGAACTCAAGGGCATAAAGGCAGCTCTTGCAAATAAGGTCTAAGCAACAGAGGGTACAATATATGATTTAACACCACCTGGTAAATAAATGTAGAAATATCTAATAAGCATTCAGTCTCAAATTCCAAGCATTTAATCATTTTTTAAATATTTAAATGTATTTCCCAAGTTGGCATGTATAGAAAAAAGGCTAATTATTTCATATTACTATGTCAAAACCACTATCAAAAATATCACCTATGTATTAGTTCTATACATTATTTTAGGTTGCAATTTTCTGATTATCATTTTAAAATATTTTTTCTTCTAATTCCCTAACTAATCTAAAATACACAGAGTACAAACACTCATCCTGAGAGTTCCACATGTTAACTAAAATAAATCCAATAATAAATGCTTGGTTACATTATCAAATTCAAACACCAGAAGAAGAGTATTACTTCTGACATTAATATTCATAAAACTTGCATTTTAATCATAAGCCCCATCATCTACAATGAAGAAAATCCTAAATCCTACTTTACACGTCATAAAGCTGCTTTAAATGGAGCAAAAAACCCTGAATTTAAAAAATTAGTCTAAAACTCATTCCTGCAAGTCTTTCTACTCTAAATGGAAAAAACTTCTATTAGTAATGAAGCCAAATGTACATCTCAAAAGCTGAAGAAAGTAAAATTGCATAATTTTGGAGATTAATGCCTATTAGTTTACTTCCTATGCATAAGGGAATGCCAATATATTTGGCAGAAAAATTTAGAGTATAATGTTTAAAGTCTGTGATATTGTCTAGGTTTGTGCATAATATATAAGAGAAAAATGCTTTACAAAATAATGAATCTCTTAACCATCGCAATTAGCATATGGTAAAACTTAAAAGTATTAAAATTGTGTATTTTATCTTCCAGATGTAATCTATATTGCCAGGTTTCAATACCAATTTTTAAGGCATCCACAATCATTTTTGAAATTAGGTTAAACGTTGCCAACAAAAATGTGTAATTGATGAAAAGGCATTTTATAAATGTGTATTATCATTAATTTACATACGTATATGGAAATTACCTTAGAAATTGTCATGCACAAATCAGCAGTACTTTGAAGAAACATTATCTTTTATTTTGGGGACAGTATTGATTCATCACAAATGAAATGTTAACAATGCAAACAAACTATTAATATGTTGCTTTTTCTTAATCTTTTAAAACTAAATGAAAGAAGGCTCAATGCACACATTACTAATAATCTGAGAACAGACTGTATAAAAATCAACAACATAGCACATCATTTGACTCTGTTCAGAAGCAAAATCATTGGGGAAGATTAGTGTTTAAAAGCAGAGGCTTTAGGATCTGAAAAAGCTGAGATTTTAGTTCTAGTTTGCTTCCTTAACTCTGCGCCCATAGCAATGTATTAAACCTTACATCCTTCTTTAGAAGTTCGTCTTTAAGGTTAGATCGGATAATGCAGGCAAACTCTTCGCACAATGCCTCAACAAATATGAATTACCAAAAACATCAATAACGATAAGAACTCCCTTATATAAGATGGACACAGATTTGCAAACCTTAAAGGGGCAAACCACTTTTTATTGTTCCAAGGTAGTTCCCTTACTGTGCGTATGACTTCCTGCGTACAGCTTTAAAAACAGGCTAACTATTCATGCAAATTTGTTTCCTTTCCAACCCTAATCTTGAATTGTACAATGCCCAACAAATTGCTTTTACTCTTCTTTTGATTATCTTATGCTCATTATTACACTTTACCAAGTGCAAAGTATGGAGATGAGATTCCATGTGTAATCTATTGTGAGAGGTGTTTTAATCAATAGTCTTGTTCTGCTGATTAAGCAGGGGCTTCTGTTTTGGCAAGATAACATTAGTTTCTCCAGTCATGCTCCAAAAACCATTGGGAATCTTCAGCAGATCATTAGATATGCTACAATAAAGCTTTGGTACATTCTCTTTTCTTCCTTAAATTACTTCTTCACTGTCCCATCATTCCCTGTCTCGATGGCACTGCATTATTATTGCATCTCCCCTGAAACTTGCACTAGAGCTATGTCTCCAGGCCATAGGATGCCATTTTCAATTGAAGCTTCTGCTTGAAAATATAAATTAAGAAAATTTCATTATCTCCTGCCAGGGGCCATTATTCACCACAGTTCTAAGGAAGATTAAAAATGCAAAATCTACCGACTTGAACAAATACTCCAGCATTCAACAGAAAAGCTCAGTATATCATGACAGAAACTAAAAATTAATGTTTGCTAAAATTTGAAGTCACCCTCTAGAATTGGTACAATTCTTTATTGAGCCTGTAGGTTCAGTGAAGATTGCTTCAACAGTATCAGTCTCTTTATGGCATCGGTTATTTTAAAAATTCAATTATAAAATATGAGCAATAATATGTCTGTTTTCTTTCCTGCGTAATCTTCTACCTTAGTTAAAACTGCTTTTTGGAGACAAGATAAATGCTCTCAAGGTACCAGGTATCATGTAATGACACACCTTTCCACAGTGCCATATGTAAACAGAACATTGAGGACAGTACCCTGGAAGAGTTGAAACCACATCCACATGGGAGATTATTTCTTCTAAATGGACACAATGTCTACAGTGGAATTACTGGAACTGAATCCATTCTCTCATTAATAAAGAGAAATGATATTCATTCCCTTGTCTCAATTATTTAAAACAAAAAACAAACCTATTATATGTCTACACATAAATTTTATTGTACTCAAGTACACACGTTTTATAAGAAAATTAGAAATGTTACTACAAAGGGTAAAACATAAGAAGAAACAGAAGAAAAAAAACAGCTTTTACATTTTTACTGGAGGTGACTGCCTGACAGAGAACAGAAATTTAGTAATTGTTTTTGAATGAATGAAATAATGATGAATGGTTAGCCTGGCTATTTCTGTTTATAAATAAACACAGGTAGTAGAAAATAAATACCAGACATCCAATTCTGCTTCAATCAGCTGTACCTGATTCTCAGAGAATTCTGTCAATTTGGACATAATTTTGTATCATGAAAGCCAATGATATAGCACTTAGGAGACAGACTATTTAAAGGCAGAGGAAAAAAGTACCCTTTAAACTTCCAAATCATTGCATACACTGACAGTTCCAAATGACCAAGAAAAGAAGGAATAGTACTCTAGGCACTAGAACCCTTGACCTTGAGTCCAAATTTAGAATAAATTTTTACAAACATAGCAGATGACCTTAGAATATGAATAGCTCTAATGTGAATAGGTTTACTCAAGAAAAGCAATTCAAATAAACTGAGTGTAGAAAAAGAAGTTATCTTCCAAGATAAAAGTTGACAATCATTCTCACAAATCAAAAAGGGAAAACTGAAGTGAATTATTACATCAAAAGTCTTATTTTTTATTGTACAATTCTCATTTAGCATCTGAACTTCTATTCTGTAGAGCTAAGAAAAGTGGGTCCCGTTTTCTTTAAATATTTATTAATGATGATTTGTGAGCCTAACTAATTGCTAGGTAAACATAACATTAGGAAGCTAAATGGTGTGTAATTATTATGGAAAAAGAAGAGGTGTTCTATAGTAATGTTCCCATTTGTCACATAACTATGTTCTCATAATTTATTTAATAATTTGTGTATTCTAGAAGATTTCAATCCATCACATAGTATTTAATTCTTGAGGCATGTTAAGATATTATACTCAAAACATTACAGAATATGTGTTGAAGTATTTTGAAATCAGTGACATAAAGCTGAATTATAGAAATAAAGTTATTAGTAGAATCTCTAGGAAAATATGCTTGAATATTGGTACATGGCATGGATACACAATTTGGAAAAAATAACAATTCCTATTTCATTCAGTTTCCTATATGCTGGTGTTTTTAAAAATTTTAAAGACAATCCTGAAAAAAAAAAAAAAAAAGACAATCCTGATACCCGCCCCCAAAATGCAACTGTGATTAAATAGTTGCAGATGTATTTGAAAGAAAAAGACAATTTATTAAACAACCATAAGTAAAAATATAAAAATTTCCTTCTGTACTATCAATATATAAACTTAAACTTATTTGACTGAAAAAGTGTACACTATGTACCAGAAATAGAAAGCCAAAATAAATAAATATCAGGTAACCTATGGCAAGTCAACAAAAGCTTTCACAGTAAAATCCTGTGTAAGCCCACATTCAAAATACTGTCATTCCATTTTTCGGCATGAGAAAAACAGGAATAACAAAAAAGTGATACCTTCCATAATCATTTTGTGTCTGAATAAAATACTATGTTAGGAATTATAACCTGACAGTTTCATACTTTAATATTTGCAGTTAAATTCGCATCTTAGAAACTTAATAATCCCCCCAAATTCCACATTAATTACTAAAATAAGCATTAGAAATGGCAATGCTGATTTGCTAAAAACAACATACTATGTTTTAGAAACCTTTGAAATTCCTTGCAGTTTTTACTGGACCTTGGGGTCAGTTTAATGCAAATTAGGCTTGACTCACTCAGAGCCTTATTAATCCAGTGCAAAATCTCTTGTTTGCAGAAATGCACATTCAACATAAATGTGCTTGCTTTTATTAGCAAAATAAGAAGTATTTATTTACAAAGCATGCCACTGAGACTAAGTTTCATTCACAGGGTCATCAGGTCTAACTACTTAATGAAAGGAATAAGATAATTTAAGTGGGGATTAAAACTATAAAATTTTGAAATACTTAAAAAAATCTCCTCTATATCCGAATTTTCAAGACCTCTGCTTTTAATAATTCAAAAAATTATTATGACCTGTATCAATTAAGAACAATTATTTATAAAAATGTTAACCTACTACAGTTTGCACTTGCAGAAACTATCACATTTTTAACAAGGGAAATGGGAAATCGCTATGGGATGCCCCAGTTAGATTAAATTAGCAAGAAACTTGTTACCAGACCATATAAAAGACACAGCGTAATAAGACATGACCTTGCAGAGCCTTGGAGCCAATCTGTGATGTTTTTCCTTCCTATAACCCTTGCTAATTATCTGCAAAGATGCAGACCCTTTTGTCGTGGGTTATTTTTCTTCAAATTGTGAGGGGATTTTTGGTTTCTAAATATTTAATTAGTCTTGTTATGATATGAGAATTGTTGTACATGCCAAGCATTTCGATTTTCATACTCTATTCCTTCTAATTATCCTCAGATTTAGATTGGTCATCCCAAATCTTTTTCTTTTGTAATTATTTACTTCTTAGAGATCATTCGGTGGAGAAATATTTCCACCCTTATGGCTCTTCTTTTTCACAAATGGCTTTTCTGGTCCGTTAATTACCCGCTCAGAGGATTAGAGTTTGAAATAATGCAAAAGAACCTGCAACTAAAAGGAGTTTTAGAGGACAACACTGAGTAAACTAGATTTTTGTCACTGCAATTTTAAATTCCCCTAAAAGATTACTCCCTTGGTTCAGTTATGATTTTGAAAAAGAAGTAAATTATGCCATAAATGTATTTTTCTGCCTCCCCAAATATTTGATGGGGCATCATTTGGTCAGTATTATAAATCTCTGCATACGAAACAAACAAGTATAGTCTAATTGACAGCTAATATAATTTCTGCTTTTACAGACCTCACTTTGATAACAGCACAGCAACAAATGTTCCCAGAACTCCTATACAAATCAAAGTGCAGGCAAACAAAATCATAAGACTTGATAGACAGGCTTTAAAAAAATTTCTATCTACTCAAAACTTAAGACTAAATACAACTTTTTGCTGACGTATTTAACTGACTCAGGAGAAATTTTCATTTTTTATTAAAATGACTATATTCTGTAAGTGCCTGGATTTTTTTTTCTTTCATCAATAGTCAAGAAAGCACTGTTTTTCTTTATCTGAAGTGAATTCTTTTGACATAGAATCTCTCACATCTTTCATTACTATTTTCTCATTAAACATTTTCACCTAAATACACTTTTCTTATATAGCTTTTAAGTAATTTATTTTCCTCATGTAACTTATGAAATATTTTGGTAATAAAATAAGCAATTTAGTTCATAAACAAACATACAGGAATGCCTTGTGTAAAAAGGGATGCAAAAGTATGAATGAGCAGTGTCTTAATAATATGAGTTGAATTAATAATGTTGGAACAGGAAAATATGCAGAGTTAATATTTCCACAAAGGGTCAAGAAAGTGAAAAGCACTCTCATTCCAAAAACAAAGTGCCACATAATTATTCTGAAAGCTATGAATATGTTTCTGTTAATTATCTAGTTTAAATTTTGCACCCCATAAAAATTGTTGTCTGTGTTTTCCTTAAGCTGTAAGATTTCCCATCTAGAAAATGCATCAGAACAGAATTCTTACCGAAATTATCTATATTTCTTGAACGTTTTCTTTCTTAAGAGAAAGACCGTCTGAAGGAACTTAAGTGTCTGAGATAGAACATTTTTAGAGCTGAGGACAGTAGGCTACCGTTTGCTGAACTGTTTTCCATCTTACAGTGATGCCCTCCATGCAACTCACCGTCGTGCACTTAGGTGTGAGGGAGGCACACGCATCAGCTAAGGAGGAGGTATAGAGAAAGCCAACACATAAACTACGCCGGCCAAATAGTATTATATTCATCCTTGATTAATGGAACCTGAAGTGATCTTTGTCTCCTTTCCCTACAGCAGGAATTGTCTATATAACTAATTTGGCAATTAATCATATTCTGCTTTGTGGCTCATCTCTTGTATATTTTGCATCTTAATTTTTATTTAACTCAGCAAGTATGTTCCATGTTTAGAATGAACTAGGTAACTCCTTATGCTTTTGTTTACATTCTTTTCCAAATATCCCTAAGAGTGCCGGGCACTTATTTCTATCAGGTCTCATTCAATGCCTTTAGTTGTTTCTAGAGCCTAGTCTTACCTCTCCAGTTAGATGTTGTTAAGCTTCTTTTAAATCCATCAGAATACCTAGTTTTATTTATGGCAAAAAGTACTCACTCAATAAATACTTTCTAAATCAGAATTCTCATTCTTCTATTATTCTATTAAGTGTTTTTTTAAAATCAAAGGGATGATTCAAAATGTCTTGTTGATACATACCAGTTGTCATTTCTTTAATAACAACTGTGGAAATTTTGTATACATGCTTACCTAACTGTTCTGTAAGACAAGAGACGAAAAACAATAAAGATAAAAAGCTGGAACCATAGACTCTTGGGATACTCTTAGCAGTAGAGCAGGTGTTGAAGGCTAAAAACAATCCTTAATACCTATAATCTGAATATAAATAATCAAATTCATTAGAGACTCTTTATAAAGAGGTGGATACTGTGTGGTTCATACATTCTCAAAATTAATGGAGTCTCACCTGACTGATAAATAATATGGCAAATTTCACTGGCTTACTTATGATAAATCAGAAGTAATCTTTAATCATGACAAAATATTCATAATCTAATCCTTTTATCAAATTGACTATCACTGCAGGAGTCTCATGTGTTTGCACAATTAAAAACCCCATGTTAGCTGTATATAATAAGGCATTACATTTGATGCAAATCCTTTTCTATTGAAATAAGTGCCAAGCTGACAGCAGGAAGTAGCTGATAAGAAAGCAACAAGGCATTGCTCATGGCATTCTCGATAACTGTACACCTACTCATAAGCATTCGGTCTTCAGCATATTAACTCAAAGTGCTCTTTTTTTTTAAAAAGCACAGATCAAGGGAAGTGTCCTCTTGCTGCATCTCAGTCTCAAAGGCGAGAAATTATCTAAAAATAGACAGGTGACAGATTGATAAATAGATAGATAGACAAACAGGAAGGAAAACAGAGAGGGAGGGAGGGAGGGCAGGAGAGAGGAAATGAAAATTTTATATCCACCGTGATTCTAGCACTAGAAACAGCAATGTAAGACATATGCTGTTTTATTCTAGGTGTAGAATTATCTGTAATTTTAAAAGCAGAGTAATATTCTAAATATACCACATCCAAACAATATCTATGCAGAAGAAAATGAACAAATGGATATGAAATTATGTATTACAGTTCTCTGCTATAAAAAGGGTGAACTCATTGTTTCAGAATTAATTTATAGCACCTAAAGCTCTAGTGTTATTTTCCATATTCACATTATAGGGCTAAAAATAATTTTTAAAATTTATTTTATGGAGCTATTCCATAATTTTGAGAAATAGAAAGAACACAATTTTTCAAAGATCCTTTCTTCCTTAGCCTAAGTACAAGAAAAGAATTTATAGTGCCCAAAAGGAAGAAGAAAGCTGATGAGATGCTTCATGGTATAGAAAGTTTGAAAGGGTGAGGTCAGAAGTTGAATCACTCCCCTAACAGACCTATTCAGCATTCCCTCAACATTATAGTACATCTTCCCAGGACATTGCTCATCACTTTCCCTTCTCCATCAGTTTTTAAAAGTTTATTGTGCTGAGAGACTTGGTACCATACTTATTTCTGTACACATCTCATCTCTTTTTTTTTTTTCACATCTCATCTTCTTCACCAAACTGTATCTTTGAGGGGCTCATGCCTTTTTAAGAATCTGTGGAAACATGCAGTGCACAAGGCTGTGCCTTATTCTACAATTAACTACATAAATATCGGTCTGTAGACTTGCAAATACATATTCTTGCCCGTTGGTTCATAAATACCTTTACAGTGTTTGGCACGTTCGCTTGTACATCATATAACTGAGTAATTATTTAGGAGCATAAATCAATAAATGAAAGATAAAATCTAATTTTCATAAGTCAAGCATAGTTCTATACCCACATGACAAAAACCAAATCAAAACTTTACTTATTTATATGGTTTGTGTGAGTTTTTTTTTAAAACTACAATGAAGGTAGAGGCTTCCATTCCATGTTATATTCCTAGCCCGAATTAGCTTCATATCAGTAACTTGTCTGAAAGGCTCAGTTCATCGTGACCTATAAAATGTTAGACTCAAGAGCTTTTAATACCACTAACACCATGTACAGGCTTGGGAGTACAGGGCTGTGTGCTATGAAGCAGCAACATTACTCCTCTGAAAGCTGACATGCAGTCTTAGGCCACAGATATAAACAGGGTAAGCATATTAAATAATGAATGACTAGGAAAACATCTCTTATCACTGCAGATTAAAGAATTAAAGACAATATATACCTTATTACATTATACATATTAAGATCTATGAAGCTGTTTTAAATTTTTTACACATCTTATAAAAGTTATAAATAAATGTAATATTATCTTAATTTAATAAACTACATTTGAGGTTCCATTATTTATTTATTTTTAAAGATTTATTTATTTATTCATGAAAGACAGAGAGAGAGAGAGAGAGAGGCAGAGACACAGAGGGAGAAGCAGGCTCCCTGTGGGGAGCCCGATGCAGGACTCGATCCCAGGATCCCGGGATCATGACCTGACCCAAAGACAGACACTCAACCACTGAGCCACCCAGGTGTCCCTGCATTGCATAAGTTATAAAAGCTAGAGAGTGTTAGAATTATTTTTATTTGCACAAAAGTATTCTAATCCTTAAAGTACTACATTCACAGCACATAATATTACATATTTTATGTTAGGAATCACAGTCAATTTATTAAGTATATTTGATATATCATTATTAAGAAAAAGAAACAGTAGAAGAGCTTGCTACTGTTCTCATCTTTGACCCTTCAACTTTTCCATTTCAACAACCTCATTAATGTCAAAATGCCATGAGAATGTCGGCCTGCTTTTAAATCTCTACAGCCTGGGTAGAGCAAAATCTTTTGGATTCAATCAGGAGTGCTTTCTTTTCGTATTCAGCTAAACAGCGTAATAGCACCACAAAGGTCAGAATATTACCTTTATTAAAGGAAAAGGATCACATGACAAAGATAAAATGCCATCTGTTGACCTGAGTTGGGCAACTGGGGGGAAGGGTGGAGGGCGGTTTTAGTTTTTAATTGCCGGAGTCCTACAATGTATGTAACCAGTACCATGGACAGGACTCGTTTTTATATTTATTATTAGGACCTTTCTTAAGTTAGGTAACATGGGAAGCAGAGTCTGAGGCAGGTATTTCTGGGAGGCTTACAGAGCTCTGAGAACTGTCAGGGAAGCAGAATTGGGGAGAAGTTTAATGTGGTTGCAACAAAGGTTCTGCAAATTCCTCAGAGAGGGAGCTCTGGAGTTGGGAGGGCCCTTCAGAGCTGTCCCAAAATGAAGCAAAGGATGAGGAGGCCAAGCCTCCTGTGGCATTTAATGAGGGCTGCCACTGGGGAGAAGGGTTTAAGATCCCGTCAGCCCATGGCAGTCGTGGGCCGGGACTCCCTGGGAGCCCATCAGCAGGCAACTCCTCTGGCTGCTGGGGAAAAGAGTGCCTGGTCCTGGATGGGGACTCTGAGGGCACACCACCACATCCACTACCACACTGTAATTGTAAAGAGTTTAATGAACTGTTTTCAAAAACAGTTCTTTTAATGATACTACTCATTTTCACAGATTTTATTGTATTTCATCTTCGTGTACACACTGACATGTCAATCCTGTTTACTAAGCGATATTCAATGGGTTTCCTATAGAGCAATGAACCTTAACAGGCAGCTTTTAATTGGCCCACATAGGCAACCGCATTACTATTAATTCCACAGCTACCGCATAAAATAAAACCATTGCTTCTCAAACTCTAGAGCAATTAGACCTCTCGGCTATTTGGCTAACTCTGCTTCATGATACCCAATGCAGTTAATTATATTTTTTGATGTTAATAGTCTCTGTCAGTCTCAAGCATAACTTCTCTTTGATGAATATTTAAATTATATTTGAATAAAAAATAATCTTGGTTACATTTCATATTCAGTAATCATCACAGCTTAATAAAGGTCTACTCGTCAAGGGTTGAAATAAATGGCAATGCACATATAAAGGTCCCCAATCAACTTATCAGATAATGTATTTGTAATGACCATTATTTATCTTTCTGTCTAACATACCTGTTTATATACATTTTCAAATAGCATATTCTCATTCACCTAACAACCCACAAATAGATTTCAAAAGTTACTTACAAACATTCTTTTAAATTATATATGCAGAAATCCATGAATTAACAATGAGAACATCTTAGGACTGGGTCATAATTTAATGTATGGAAAAAATACCAAATATGACATATCCTAGAAAAACTGGCGTCCTTTCTCTTGCTTCTTCTTGCTGCATTGTTTTGGCTACTTCCAAGAGTAATAATGGGGGAAAAAGGTTTGATTTGCTAAAACATTTTTTGATTATGGATTTTATAGAAACCCACAAGTGATTACTAAAGAGAAGTAACTTAAAAATACTATTTTTTTCTTCATATAAAGGATGTAACAGGCCTGTAGGGTTAGGGTGAAGGAAACTTGCAAAAATGGGGAACAGAGTAAATGGGAGAAAAGTGTAAAAGCAAAACCCATTAGTACAATTCCTTAAATATTTGTTTAAACCTCAGTTTAAAACTCCCTTAGTTTAGCCTACATCATAATAGAAAGGTTTTAAACAAAGCACTTATTTAACATAAACTGTGAAAATGGGTTTTTTATCTTAAATCTTTTATTTAATGAATAAATGAATGTTTTGTTATCTTATCTACTTAATTAGTGCCCCTTAATAAACTGGTTTGTTAAATTTTTAATTTTTTCACATTCTCATCCCAAATTCTAAATCCTTAGACTATAATGGAGACCCAATGAAATAAAATTAAAAAGATACAACTGAAATGTCTTGAAACGTATACATCAATCTATGAATGTTGAGTAGAACACAGCCAATTTTTCAAAATTGTAACATTATAAACAAAAATGGTAGGGACAGATTCAAGTTTTGAGAGGTCTAAAGCTTATAAATTTTAGGGGTATCACTTTAGGAAAAAAAGTAGAAAACTAGGTACCAAAGTGAATAATTATTTAGGAAAAAAAAAGAAATTACAACAAACAACACATTTTTAAAAGCCAACAAATATCACAAGCAACAAAATCCAAAAAAGTGAAATGATATTTTAATAAATTAATTACCAGCATTACTTTATATTTTCCTAATTTTTTCATCACAAATCCTCATTGTCTCATATATAACGATTTCACAGTGTCACTTTCCGTAATTTTGGTTTTCCTCTAGAACAGCTGCTCAAAATTTGTTATTTATTTATTCCTGATAGTTGGGATACATAAAGTGTATGCCTACAATGTCACACAGGTGCTCATGTTTGTTGAACTGCTACAGCCTATGCCCCAAAAATACAGGTATTCTGATAAATTCTATTTTATATGATACTCATTAAAAGAGGGGATCAGTATGTTGTTTTTAATAATAAGTACTGCATCTGATATATTGTCTATGTACTCCCCAAGAATATACAGAACTTCTTGTTTTGATTAGTTATATATGAGAACCAAATCGTCCACTTACTATTTAACACATTTAATGACTGAAAAGATTCCACAGACTAGCTTCTGGCTCCGTACATTTCAAACATTATTTCTCCTCCACTTGCCACATACTTCAGGTGCCATAGGACACATTCAAATTGTAATATGACATCTGGCCTTGCACATTTATGTCACAATCAGTAAGGCAATATAATGAATAATAGGAGTAATTCTAGACTCCATTTCTTCACCAGAATAGCCAGCAATAACTAACTGTACACGAGTGTCTGCAAAACCAAATAAAAATACCCCACTAAATCCAAACTGAATTTATCGCCAGCTGAACCTCTACTTAACAGAATCCCAGTAGCTCTTGGCTACTCCTAAGTGACCATAAGTGAGGGGAAGTGTAATAGAGAAGAAGTCAGAGAATGAAATCAAAACCTTAAAAGATTGTGTTTAAATATCATACTTCAGCAAACTTTACAAAAACAGATGACCCTTTGAGCACACTGCTAGGGGCCCTAACAATGCCTTACAAGAGCCTGTGTAAGTGACATGAGAAAATGCTCCGCATCACTTGCCATCAGGGAAATACAAATCAAAACCACAATGAGATCCCACCTCACACCAGTGAGAATGGGGAAAATTAACAAGGCAGGAAACCACAAATGTTGGAGAGGATGCGGAGAAAAGGGAACCCTCCTGCACTGTTGGTGGGAATGTGAACTGGTGCAGCCACTCTGGAAAACTGTGTGGAGGTTCCTCAAAGAGTTAAAAATAGACCTGCCGTACGACCCAGCAATTGCACTGCTGGGGATTTACCCCAAAGATTCAGATGCAATGAAACGCTAGGACACCTGCACCCCAATGTTTATAGCAGCAATGTCCACAATAGCCAAACTGTGGAAGGAGCCTCGGTGTCCATCAAAAGATGAATGGGTAAAGAAGATATGGTTTATGTATACAATGGAATATTCCTCTGCCATTAGAAATGACAAATACCCACCATTTGCTTCGACGTGGATGGAACTGGAGGGTATTATGCTGAGTGAAATAAGTCAATCGGAGAAGGACAAACAGTGTATGTTCTCATTCATTTGGGGAATATAAATAATAGTGAAAGGGAATATAAGGGTATGTTGGTAAATTGAACACCAATAAAAAATAAATTTATTTTAAAAAAAAAGAGCCTGTGCAAGTGAACGGCTTTGACATTTAAGATTCATTAGCGTCATGGTAAATCCAATTTTAGAAACAGAGTAATATTTTCACAAATTAAAGGTGAGTTCTGTAACAGTGACAGGTCTCTGGACTGAAAATATGAACAGAAAGACCACTGCTGGGGTGCTTGGGTGGCGTCCGGCTCTTGGTTTCGGCTCATGGTCAAGATCCTGGGGTCCTGAGGTCAAGCCCCAAGGCAGACTCTGCACTCAGCGTGGAGTCTGAGATTCTTTCTGTCCCTTTTCCTGCCTTCTCTCTCTAAAATAAATAAATCTTAAAAAAAAAAATGAGAGCGACCACTGCTATCATCTCAAGACAACTCATACAGAGTGACTATCATTTCAGACACACTCTTTAAGGCCATGGCGAGTGTGTTGAGGTGAATTCTAAAACCATGTCTGTGTTGGCTGTACATGACACATGAAGAAATATTAGGAGAACAGCGACAATGTATTAGTTAACAATATACTTGACTGATTTATGTGAAATAAGTATCAAGACTACAGAATTGTTCGCTTCTTTTTATTTCTTCAAAACCTGATTTTTCCTAAAAACATCAGAGATATTAGGTCCAAACCTACTGTGAAATAGCAAGCAATAAAACCTGTAACTAAATTGCTATACAGTATTTCAAGAAAATACACACCAAAGTAAAAAGAATAGTTCTTTAAAACCTGTAAGCAGATAATACATAATGCCGATCAGAAACCTAATTATCCACAATAATTTTCTTTAGGCAATGTACAAAATAGTGTATTGATACTGGTGTTTTTTTGTTACTGCTGCTATTGCTAGTATGGTCTCGGTACAATTTCATTATATGATATACAGAAAAACAAGGCCATAAAATATGGCAACTTAGCTCTTTTAAAATAATTCAATATCAAATATTTTTCTCTCTTCATTTGATAAAATTAGCCAATAGAATATATTAAACATTTTACTGATTCGCAATTGCTACTTGCTTTTGAGTGATAAAGCAGAGCTGCTCAAATACTAGTAAGAAAATAAAGTAAGGATGTGGAATAAAACAATGAACTCAGGATATTTTCCTCTACCAAATAACATATAGGATTTTTTTAAACATTTTTTTAAAGATTTTATTTTTATTTATTTATTTATTCATGAGAGAGAGAGAGAGAGAGGAAAAGGGAGAAGCAGGTTCCACTCAGGAAACCTGACGTGGGACTTGATCCAGGATCTCCAGGATTAGGCCCTCGGCTGAAGGCAGCGCTAAACCGCTGAGCCACGGGGGCTCATCCATATAGGATTTTTTACTCACTTAAAGATCTCAAGAAGATAAAAAGGATACTTAGAATGGAAGATTCTCATCTTCACTCAAAATTATGTTTTATTATTATTTTTTACATAATAAAACATATAATAAATAGTATATTTTAGACGGTGATATTATTTCAAAGCTTTAATGAATATATGTCCTAATTTCCTGGTAATAAACATGCTGATAAGAAGTTGCACTACATCAAAAACAACAAGAACAACAACAAAACCCCTCTAAAATATGAAGTTACAATTCATAATTTATTTTTTATAATGGTAGAAAATATGTTATTACATTTCAAAAGCATTTGCTTATGAGTTTTTGGTGGACAGTGGGGAGAGAAAGCCAAATCAAAAGAAAAATAGTGAATATGTCTTATTTGAAAATCTAATAAAATTTCATTTCTATTCTCTATAACTGATTAAGCATCTATTTTTATTTGCTTAAGCTATAACATTTTTTTAAAAAAGACTCTTGTAAAACATACTTATATATGACACTAGTAGTATGTCACCAGAGGCAGCTATAAACACTAAATAGAAATCACACTTAGGTACAAAACAAAGTACTCAATTGGGTATTTGAAACTAGTCTTATGTAAGCAGATACAGTGTGCTTTCATTTAGTTACTTAACATTGATTATGTAGTACATTTAGGGAATATAAAACACTGAGTTGGACTTGGTTTCTGTCAATTAACATAATTAATGTTTAAATTGACTTGTAAATAGAGACCAGTATTTTACTGTGATGAAGTAAGGAATGTTCGGAGTAAATACTGCCGGGTATATGACATTATATGTACTATTGAAATACCTCTGTAATCTCATCTGAATCATTTTTCAAATGAGAAAGCTGGAGTAAATAATACCTAAGACTATGACTATGAAAAGCATTATGAAAAAAAAAAAAAAAAAAAAAAAAAAAAAGCATTATGAACAGATTATTTACACCAATATTGAAATTTGTATGTCATATCAATATTCAGGTTTGCTTTTATTTCTTCACCTCTCCACCTTGGTTTCAAAAATAAAGACTATTTCTAAAAGTAAAAACTGAAGCAAAATCTCCAGAGTTAAAATGAGATATGCCTTTCCTTCTGAAAACCAACTTCCTTTTCTTTTACCTGACCAGCATCCAAAAATCAAACTCAAACTTTTAAGCTTTATTATTATTTTATTATTTATTATTATTTAAGGTATTATTCAAACCTCTTTTTTTAAAGATTTTATTTCTTTGAAAGAGAGAGAGAAGGAGGGGGGCACACAGTAAGCAGAGTCCGATGTGGGGCTCGATCCCAGAACCCTGAGATCATGACCTGAGCCGAAGGCAGACGGCTAATGGAATGAATCATCAAGGAACCCCTTATTCAAACCTCTTAATTCACTGAATAATCTTTAGGAAATACTGAAGATCAGTAATGTTTTGTCCTGAGGAAAAATGGCCCTGGCTTCCTTGACAAAAGGCATAATATAAAAGGTTAAAAACACACATATTAAACAAAAGGACCAGAGAAAACTGGCAATTCATACTTATTCTCTCAGTCCTCATTATCCAGTAGGATTGTTTTACTAATTTTTATTTTAAAAGGAGAAACAAAAGACCCTGTAGGCCAGAATCTTTGATGTGACATTGTTTCTTTCTTCTGCGTTTGATAAGCGGGGTCGTAAGGGATATTTAGATTATTTGTCTTCTAAGCCATTTCACAATTTATTAGTCTTTCTTGCACAGTAAATGTGAATGTTTAATATGTTTCATGTTTATTACCGCCAACAGTCTCCCCTTCCTATAATGAATGCTTTGGTTTAAATGCCCATCAGTAAGTGACATGCAAAGTATGTGTCCAATTAGATATACCAATTAGAGCTTTAATGGTTATTTATTACTATACTAAGGATCAAGAGTCTATACTAGTGACCTCCCAATCCTTGGCCAAAGAGAAATGCTTGTAATTTCAGTTAGTTGTCTTAAAGCAATTCGGCCAAGAGTAAGAGAATTAGTGGAAATCCGTCACCTAACAGAAAATAAGCTACGTATACTGCATGAAGATGATGAGTTAAGTATCATCTGAGTTATTTATTTTTCCCCAGATACATTTAATCTTAATGGACAAATGGCTGATAAATCTGACACCACAGATAGATAAAAGCACTTCGGATAAACAGCATATAGGTAAGAATGTAGTTGTTCAGAAACAGCAGGCTTCAATCCTATGAGAATGAACAGGTTCAGTGAATAAATATACAAAGCAAGAGAAAAGTATACCTGACCAGCAAGTATTTATAATGGTGCAAGAAAATACACAAATTCCCAAAATATTATAGATATCAAATTAGATGAAAAGACAGATTTGGCTTATTTTTTCCTTCCAAAAAGTTCCATTAGTAAGAAAGGGATGTATCTTAAAAAGGTTTTAAATGTATTGTTACCTATAAAGAGAGATCAGGAAACAGAAAAATAATTAAACTCATTTAGCTCTGACTTGGATACAAAGCTTCTTTATGAAGACTGAATGATCAATATAAAAGTTGAGAGGGTTGTGTGTCAAAGAGAATATACCCACACTGAAATCTATAATCATGAAGTCTCCCAGAGAATACCTGCAGAATCGTGACTGCATTCTAATGGATTACCTTGGTTAAATTTTGAGAAGCTTCCAATATTCATCAGTTCTTATAGAAAGGTTTTGCATATGTGTATTAGAGTCACCCTTTTAAATACTTTACACACACTTAATAGCTTATCAGTATATGTGAAAATACCAGAAATGTACTTTTAGAACCTAGATAACAGAATAATTAATAATAGCTGTTAATTATCATAATAATAAACTTTTATGTTACTAAAAAATTAATGAGATTCTAGGTATAGATGAAGTTTCACCCTCTATAGCATATAATTCAACCTTTCTAAAGGTTCACAGAGTGAAAAGAGGGGTATCATGTTGTCACACCTTCCCAAGGATATTTTTAAAATAAGTGAGGAGGGTATACATGCTGCAGTGTGGACATGATATACTGACTGCAATGATAGTGGATTCCCTGATGCAATGAAAGGGAACTAGAACATGATGAATCCCAAGTTCCCCAGCAGTTCTAACAATGCTATTCAATAACTCTCTTAAAATAGAAACAATCACCTATGTTCCTACCACCCCCCCACCCCCACAGAGGGTCCCTAGTTATGTGCCTTGACTGATACCAAGAATGAGAAGCAGTAAGGCAGAGGGAAAGATCCTTATGCTTATTTCAGCCTAAGGCATTGTCTTACTGCATGGTCCTTTCCATGGAGCCTTACTTCTAGCCACATGCTGGGAATATGCACTAAATTTTCGAGACTCACTCTGCATCTACTGTAATGCAACCAGTCATGAAACAGAAAAAGTAATGCACATACATACACAATAACACATTTCTTCAAATCCTCATACACAAAAGAAACTCACTACTTGAGTTACTATTGGATTGGCATGTTATGTAAAATGTAATTATGCTTAGAGATAATACATTGGGATACTGATGGGTTTAGAAAAGGGAAATTCACGGATAGAAAAGTTACTGAATGGTATATAGGATGGGAATAGATGAATCTAGTTCCTACATATTTGAGCTTACTTCCATCATCTCAACCAACGTGGAAAAGATTTAGGCTCTGAAATAAGCTTTATCACCTACTTATTTGGCTTAATTTCATGAAAACGTACCCACGTTCTAGAAGCAAATTTTTCCCTTTAAGACAAAAGTCTGAATTACACCCCTACTTTATAAATCTAGGTCATCTATTTATTTATTGTTGGCTCTGTGATTAGGGAGGTACCTAATTCTTCTGGTCTAGGCAAGACTGAATGCCATTTTCTTGATTTCTATTCTGAAACGCTATCATGAAAATCTTACCTGTTCTTTTATTTGGGCTATCTAAATGGAATAAAAAGTATTCATTATCAGTGAGAAAAAAACTGTACATCTTTTATACATTATTATTATTATTATACTATTATTAACTTCACTACTGGCATTATGAGACATTATCTTCTTGTGCCTGTTCTGGTTTTCTTTCTTTTTTTTTTTTTTTTTAAGATTTTATTTATTTATTCATGAAAGACACAGAGAGAAAGGCAGAGACCTAGGAACAGGAAGAAGCAGGATCCCTGTGGGGAGCCTGAAGCGGGACTTGATCGCAGCATCCTGGGATCACGACCTGAGCCAAAGGCAGACACTCAACCACTGAGCCACCTAGGTGCCCTGTTCTGGTTTTCTTGACGGCAACTATACCTCTGTTCCTTATATGCAGGTGTACTCTAGAGTTTTTGCATGCTTAAACTATGTAACTTCTGTGAATAAAATCTATTCACCAGAAACTGTCAACTTGTGTTTATGTACGTTCTTTCACTACTCTTCTGAGTGCCAAATCCATATAAACAACTGCTTGCTGAACTATTTATTTATATGCATGCTTGTTCCCAAACAAACTTAAAGAAACTGAAATGGGTAGTATAACAATAAAAAATATACTGAACTTTATTTAATAAGAAACATAACATAGTTAGTTATGCTATGAGGTTCTAGCCAGTTGCTGTGTACATGTGGGCCAAAATTTTGGCCAGAAGTTTTAAAAGAACCAGACTAGCTCTCCATGTCTAGGGCAGCCTTTAATATCTGTGGGCAACTTCAAAACAAAAACAGTCTATTTTTTAATCAATTACACAAAATATACCTTTCTTGCCATAAGAAAAAACTGAGGTATGTATTCTTTCTATATTCTTTAGGGGAATACATATTACTTTCAGAACCTCTTTGCATTGACAGAAGTATGCTGATGCATAATCTGATAGTAGGAGTTAACTCTGTAGCCCATCCACTGTAAAACCTCACCTACCCATGCACATTAACCTAGCATTAAATATTGAAAAAGAGTACATATTTACCTTCAGATCTCTAAATCAAAGTGCTAAAAACTTAAGGGCATATTAAAAAGCATCGTTTAAGGCAGCAAACTACCTTGATCAGAATGGGCAGGCTCTCAGAGTAAAAACACTAACAAAGGGAGAGTCATAAATGATGCTGGAAGACGACTTCAGATACAATTTAGCACTTTAAGAAACTAGATTGTACCTGAGTGCTGCAAAAACCCAAAATTGTTAGCAAAATTCTAATTTCCTTATTCATCAAATACTTCAGAGAGTAGTAAGTTTGTAAGTTTTTTATTGTTTGTGTTGCTTTGATAAAATCAAAGTGCTGAAACTGTTGCACAATTTTTTAAGGTACCTCACTATAATTACCTCCGAAGAGTGCTAAAAACATTTCTAATGGTGATTATTTTATAAAGTATTAAAATACATAGCATTTTAGAGAAGAATTTCATTTCTCACTTTTTCGGATGAGCCATTTGTTGTACTCATAAGACAAGTGTACTATCAGTTCCTAATAGAGTCTTTGTTTCACACTTTTAAATGAACAGGAAATATAAAGTGGAGATAAATAACAATTACTAACACTTTTGCCACCACCACAGTCAAAATTACAAGTTTATTTAGTTACTTGGCTCTCAACTGCTGGGGTAATGAAAGTAAGGGAGGGAGTGTAAAAGCCTTGAGATACAAACATATTTTAATTTTAATTTTAATGGTATTAAGTGTGCATTTTTCTCCATCATTATATTTTAGAAATTTAATAGAAAACCTCAAGTGCTTTTTTTGAGCTTTCCAGAGAGAAATATTTTCTCTTAAAGCAAAAAGTGTCTCTTTTCTACATTATCAAATGTCATACTTTCTAACAATTATAAATAGAAAATTTGCTAATATTATTAGGAATATGATAAAAATAACTATTTGTAAATTCTAAAAGAGTATTTTTCAATTAAAACAAAAACAGAAAACAGGGATATACTTTAAAAAATGGGGTTCCTGTGTGGCTCAGTTGGTGAAGCGTGAGACACTTGTTCTGGGGTCATGAGTTCAAGTCCCACATAGAGCTTACTTAAATAAATAAAAAAAAAAAAACAGGGCACTCCATCATTATTCAGTAATAATTCACCTGCAAAAATACTGTCTGCATATTTTCTTACAGTAATTTGAAACTATGTACCAGTCAAATATGGAAGACTTCCTTAAAGGGTTATATTCCGACATATGTAGAATGAAGTACTTACAAGCTACCATTATGAAACTCATTTTTTTTTTTGAAACTCATTTTTAAGTCCTCTTAACATTGTCTTCCTGTTACTAGTGTTCTTGTTTAAATTGTCATTGTGCTGATTAAGTAATTATAAGCCACAAGTATAATACAACAACTTAAAAATGGGGGTACTACAGCTAGTTCTGGAATTAACCCCTTATTTGCACTAATACATCATAAATTGTGGAGATTTTGATAGCAAGGGTACAGTGAACAACTGTATGCTTCCACAGAACTTAAATATCCCCCAAACTCTAGTTCCTTTTAAAGTATTATCAAAAACGTAGTTCTGCTTTTATAACACAATGAGATAATGAAAAAAATTTATCCTGTACCTTTCCTATACTGTGTAATTATATTTAATAAGTACAAATATGATTACGAGTTTTTTTTAGATATCGAACTATGTATTTAAATCTATAAATCCACAAATGTTAAGTTACCTACCATGTAGGTAGGCTAACTCAAGGCCTCAAGGCCAACTTTTTCAGACCCTCTCTCTGTACCAACTCCTCTGATTTTTTTCTTGCCAATTTTGTAAGAACAGGTAATAGCACATAATAATTCTTTACTTCTCACTTCTCTCTGGCCTACTTTTAGATGCTCATCTAATATCGCTACAATGGAACAGTTCAACATCTAAAGAATAGATAAATAATCAGTTATTAGTGGCTGCTTTTATTGTCTCCCTAGCACGAGCAGTTCCCCAGTTTTTAAATACTACAGGAAAATTGTCCTATTACAATGTACTGGAGCACAGAATCCACTTTTCCCAAGAAGGTAAGTTATTTTATAGTTTATTTCATAGGCCAGATTCCATATGCTACACAATCCATAATGAACTTCTGTTTTAAATTTTAAAAACCTTTCTCAAGTGCCATTTATGCACATGAGATTTTTGTCTTAGCTTTTCAATAATGACACTTTAAAAACTAAAATTAAAACTTTTTTTTTAAAAAAAGCTTATATTTAAAGTAATCCCTATACCCAACGTAGGGCTCAAACTCACAATCCTGAGACTGAATTGCATGCTCTATTAACTGAGCCAGCCAGGTGCCCCCCAAATAAAAATATTTTGATGGAAAGCTTTTAAAAGTATTGTATATGTTCTCTGGTTTCTTAAAAAAAAATCTTGGCCAGTATTAACACTAAAGAAAAACTTTGTAATGTGCTACTTAGAATATGGGTAACACATATTGTCTGTGAAATCAGGGATTTTACAGTAATTTGTACCCATATTCTTATGGCATGGATATTTTGAAAATAGTTTTTCCATTTTTTTCTTCATTGCCTCTTAATTACCTTTTGATGGTTTCATTCTGCCTACGCTAAACAGATCTCAGTCTAGAAAGTTTGCCATTCTACTTTAAGGTACACTAATAAATACGCCAGAAAGCTAGATAGAATATTGCGTCCAAAGGGGGGGAAAGAGGCAAGAGTAGAGGGTGAAGGCTTTGAATAGATAGATGAAGTTTTCCTTAGTACACAAAATACAAAAGCAGTAATGTATAAGAAACTCTGTGATATTTAAATGTTCCTTCAGAGAGTCTCTATGTTCCAAATAACTCCGACTGCTGGAATATCATTGTACTAGCTTGACCATAACTAACTATGATTTTAATATCTTATACATAAGAAAATTTTAATTAAGATGCCAAATGTAGCAAAATTGAGGGGAAAAAAAAGAGGTCAGAAGTTAGGTGCTCTGTAGTAAGGCAGAGGAAAAGCAATACCTTTCCCTCAGCAGTTTTTTGGTATTCTATCTATATGTAGGAAGGAAATTATCCCATTAAGAGATATCATTTACATATTTTAAATTTTATAACACACTTTACAACACATATTTTTTTTTAGAAAAAATTTTTTTAAGATTCATTTATTTGAAAGAGAGAGGGGGGGCAGAGGGAGAGAGAGAGAATCTCGAGTAGACTCTTTGCTGAGTGCTGAGTCAGATGCACGCCTTGATCTCACAACCCTGAGATCATAAGCTGAGCTATTGAACCAAGTGTCCAATGCCAACTGACTGAACCGTGCAGGTGCCCCTCCTACACATCATTTTAAAAACACAGTATTAGCCAATGAGATGTCTATATATGTATATAGACAGAGAGAAAGAGAGAGAACACATATGTTTTTGTAACTTGAATTTGCTATTTTTACTTTGTTTTTTCTAAAAGCTAAGGCTCCAGAGAATGAGAAGATAAACCACAGACTGGTAGCAAATATTTGCAAAAGCCCGTAAGAACTGTTACTGATTACAAAATAGGCAAAAGATGACCAGACACCTCACCAATGAAGACATACAGATGGCAAGTAAGCATATTAAAAATATTCGATAGGTCACTGGGGAATCAAAACTATGACATATCACTACCTACCTATTGGAATGGCAAAACTACTTACGATACGACAATGGTGGATGCGTGCCATCATGTATTTGTGAAAACCAAGGGAATACCCACCACCAAGAATAAACCCTCATGTAAACTATGGACTTTGGGTGATAATGAGGTGTCAATATAGATTCATTATAGCAAATGAACCACTGTGATGCAGGATGTCGATAACTAGGGAGGCTGTGCCTGTGTAGCAATGGGAGTATGGTAACTCTGTACTTTCTCTGCTCATTTTTGATGTAAAAAATATCATTAAAAAAAATTAAGGAGCAGGGTACCCCAGTGGCTCAGTCCGTTAAGTGTCTGACTCTTGATTTTGGCTCAGGTCGGATGTCAGGGTTGTGAGACTGAGTTAGCCCCTAAGTCAACCCTGTGTGTGTGTGTGTGTGTGTGTGTGTGTGTGTATGTGTGTCTCTCTCTCCCCCTGTGCTCAGTGGGGAAGTCGGCTTGAGGATACTTTCTTTCTCTCTTCTGTCCCTCCTCCCTAAAATAAATAAATAAATATTTTTTTTAAAAAAATTAAGGACCAGTTATTGCCAAAGACCCAGAAAGTTAAATATTTTTGATATAAAAATATTCCAAATTTCTGCAGACTCAAAAAAATGATTACATTTCAAATATTATTCTTATTCTGTTTTTTATGGTTTATGAAAATGAAATGATAGGTATTACACAGTCCTTCTGATATGTCAAACTATATAAAATGATATAGAGATTTAAATGTTGAAAGCTTAAAAGTAGAAATCAACATTAGTAAGTAAAACCCTCATTCGGTTTAATAAATGGGCTGAGATGTGGACTTCACTCACCTACTTTGGAATTATTGCAATAATTTTACCCATTTGGAAGTAGTAGCTGAAATGGGATATTAACACATAAGTATTTACCTTTGAGTCATAATTTTGAAGGCATCTGGGAGGTAGCAGTCTGTATTCTCCATCTGAAATGGGTCAGCGTCACAAATCTTGTCATCTGTCCGACCATAATTAGCGCTCTCAATCATGATGACATCACTGCCTGGACATCGCAGGTCTATAGAATAACCTTCACAGGATAATTCTCGTCTAACTAACCCGAATGGTAAAGCTGCTCTGCTGAAACCTTAAAAATTAAAAAAAGAAAAAGAAAATTAAAATGAACACATTTATGAAATACTTCAATAAGGCATTTTCAAGTAATATGATTCATGTTTATATTTAAGAGATGTCACAAAAAAGTTATTTAAGTTATCCATTCATGCATTTATTAAACAATTTGTTAACTCTTTACTATACATCAAGAAGTTTAGTTTTTTTAATATATGTCTTTAGCTGGACTATTCACCTGTATAATACAACCTAAAATTACTCAAAATATTTTCTCTATATAATCTACTCACAATCAGAAACTAAATGGCTCTTTCTGAGTAAATCCAAAGAAAAATCACCAATTTAATCAACAGATTTATAAATAATGACAAGCTTTACAAATACAGAATGTAACAACTAATCAAGAAACAATCTTCATTTAGGTAGTGGGATAAAAGCTGATATACACGGACTGTACTTTCTCATTTAATGTATGTATGTTCGTTGTTGTTTAGTAGCATTATCTAAAACATTCTTTTGTCTTTCCCCAACCCAAAACTAAGCCACTATGCAATAACATACTTCAGGCACAACAATTTATGTCGATTTATAGGTACTTTATTTAAAACTGGCATAAATGGAAACATGCAGCAGTTGAGCATTCAAAGGAGCCAAAACTGCTCCAATCCAATCCAATATGATGAAACAACCCAGAAGAGCAAAATCTGTCTTAGATTCACTTTTGTCATCTACAGAACAGAGATGAAATACCCATGATGCTACTTCTCCTATCAATGTGACTCTAAAATAAGATCATGTACATAACGGTGCTCAATTAAATGCTACATGAATTTAAGTGTGGTGTATTAGAAACAGTGTAGGAAACTTCTGTTCATGAGTGCTGAAAAAGATTATCAGACGGAATCAACCGCGGGACCCATGAAGTAGTAACACAGCCACAGGACAAAGGGTAAAGACAGAGAAAGACAAGAACCGCCAAGAACTATTGTGTGAGTGAAGTCCATCTTCACTCTGTTGGTGTTCCACCCATGGCTTAGCTACCACTGTCAAAAACTTCTCCAATTTCTTCTGGCTCAGTTTCTTATTTCAATTTTCTAACCTATCACCATCTCAAACATTCCTGTTATAAAAGATTAGCAGTAATTTCAGTGTTTTTTCTCAACTCTATTCTTTTAATTATTCTGCATCATATAAATTATCCTTTATATCCCTTTTTATAGGAAAAACTTGGCACTCAGAAGTAAACAGTTCCAAGTTATAAACTTTGAGTTGAAAAACTGGGTTGCATCCAGGTCAGTCCAATCCCAAAACCTGTTTTCTTTGACTTTATTGTGCAATGCCTATCACTAATTCAATGAAACAGAGTCACCTGGTAAAACATGCACCTTCTTCCTAACAGGCAAATAATCCTCCAGAGAGAGGTGACTGGGTTACTTTAAAAGGACTTAAAAATCCCCAATTCTCAGACTTGGCTGAGCTCTCAGTTCTACTGAGAAAATTAAAGGTGTAATTGGAATGAAGAAAGCAGAAAAGGACACAACTTGGGAACACAGAAATCTTCAGAGGATTATGGCCTACCGTCAGCTTGGAAAGTTTTCACTAAGGTTTATTATGGTCTTATGAGATTAATAAAGTATATAGAGAGATGCACTATCAGTGAAGAAGGAATACAGAAATGGAGCTAGACGAGACCATGGGGTGCCTTAGTTGATTAGGTGTCTGACTTCGACTCAGATCATGATCTCAGGCCCTGGGAGTGAGCCCCACTTCAGGCTCCTTGCTCAGCAAGGAGTCTACTTCTCCCTCTCCCTCTGCCTTTCACCCTGCTTATGTTCCTGCGTGGACTCTCTCTCTCTCAAATGTGTAAATAAAATCTAGAAAGAAAGAATAAAGAAAGAAAGCTAGACAAATGTCAAAACAGCCAGTAAACAGGCCAATCTTTCAAAAAGTTTGTGAAAGTTCATAAATAAACTTTTACACATTTATTATTGCTTTCTTCTGTTTCCTGATACTGTTGTATTGTACTGACTTTACAGATAATTAAAAAAAAACTAGTATTCTTATATTTGTTTTGATAGAAAATATACTTTACACCTTCACTTACTTCAGTGGCGTAAGCTGTGTGGAACTGAAACAAGCAACATAACATTTTGAAGCAAGAGTATTTTAGAGGCAGAGATCCTTTTAATTATAAATCTTTAACAAATGAGAATAAATCATATTATTAGAAAATACTATGAATGTTAGAACACATTATTAGAAGACTGGCTTGGAGCCATAATTCACAACTTTCACTACTTGTCAAAAATATAGGATTGATTATGAAGCACAGTGGTTTTTAAAGTAAGCCCTTAATTTTTGTTGTTGTTGATAGTTTTTAGGATTATAGTTATACTTCTAAGTTAATTTTCCTGTGCATTTGGAAGATATTTAAGAAGCTGCATTGTTGAGTATCCTGCTGTCTTAGTAAATCAGAGATAGGATTTTTAATCCTTAGCCATAGTCATCCAAACAGGTAAAGTAAGAAAAAAAGAAAAGGAAAAGGAGACAAAATGATCAGCATTCTTTAATAATTTAGATTTCTAATGTAGAATCTTCTGGAGAAGAGAGATCATGGTACTTACGCTTTCAATGCATAGAACTCAGTGAGTACTTAATAGTGAGTATTACTTTATTAAATGTTACAATGTCTATTGTCTTGAATTATAAGTGTTCTCCTTTATAAATCCTTGCTCTCTCCCCACTGTTTCCATTGAACTTTATACGTCTTCACTAAAGTGCTTATTATTACCACATGGCACTATGCATATTTATCTTCAATTTATATCTTCCCTGCTAAACTATGGCGATAGAGTTCTTCATTATAATACCAATGCCTAGGTGGGTACATGATACATAATTCCAACAAGTATTGACAAACCAAAGCTAAATTGGACTAGTGTTTGTTAAAACCATAAAAAATTGCAATTTTTTCCCTCTATAGAACCTATTTCCTTTGGTAATGGAAATAAAAACAGGCAAGGATTAAAATTAGATAAACCACTCATAATCAATGAAAATGACATGCCATACTAAAAAAAAAAATATTTAAATTCTGCCAATTTATTATCTTCTAGGTACTGCTGGGGTTTCATTACTGTTTCTCAATGAGACAGATGAGTAGCATGTTTATGAACTTTCATTTATTTAAACACTGTGTTTCCAATCAGAAATACAAAAATTCAAATGGGAACACAGAAAAGTTATTATAATAGCCAACATTTACACATCAATTAAGATGTTCTGGCACTGTGCTAAATGCTTTATATGGAACACTTTTTTTTTTTTTTATGCTAAGCAACATCATCATCAACAACAAAAAACAATGCAGTAGGTCACACAGGGTTCTCAGACTCCTTAAGCCCATGCTCTTATTAATGGCCACAAACAGAAAAGTATTGCGTGACTTCCCAAGCCACCTTACTGACAATAACTTTATAAATTTTCATACAACGTGAAACCCACCAATGAATATAAATTTGACAGGACACAATTATGAGAAAGGTTCACAAAGCATAGAGATAATAATGAAAATTATAGTTGTGAAAATGTAGTGTTGTGTTCCAAAAATATAGAGAGGCACAATCTACACTGTTCAAATATGTACACATGGAAAAGAGTACAGAATACTCAAGTATGTGTGTCTGGGTCACCCTTGTGAACTTGGCTAAGTCATTTTACTTTTCTGGGTTTTAATTTCTTTTTCTGAAGAATTAAATTTATTTCGAAGTTGTAGCAAATTCCCTCAATCTGTTATTCTAAATAGGCAAGCTTTTTTATCAGGTGACACATGCTATTCCAACATTTTTCTAAGTGATGGTCAAGTAACAAATTCCTTGTTCTATTTCTTTAAAATATAAAGATACACGAGAAGGCTAACATGGATGTGTTATGGCACAACTATGTAGATTACACAGTACCGTCAAGGTAATTCTTGAAAGCACATGTGTTGAACTAGGCAGGCAGGATTCACACAAATCATAAGCAGACATCATCCTGTATTAACTATTTTAATCAAAGATGGTAAAAGGGATAAAATAAATAGGGTCAATCAACGGGATCACAAGAAAAATTTACATACTTTTTTTTAGAAAAATGTAAACCGCTGTGACTTCTTTGGCCACTTCACAATATTTCCCTAAAAGCTTCCAGGAGTTTGGGTTCAACTTCTTCCACCCACAATGGTACCTCGGAGGAAGTCTGGGAAAGTCTTAAATAAAACTGTTGCAATTGATATTAATTTTTAAAATTCGGGACGCCTGGATGGCTCAGTGGTAGAGTGTCTGTCTTTGGCTCAGGCTGTGATCCCAGGGTCCTGGGATGGAGTCCTGCATCGGGCTACCTGCAGGGAGTCTGCTTCTCTCTGTCTGTCTTTCATGAATAAATAAATCTTAAAAAAAATTTCAACATTTTCACTAAGAAAATGTGATTTAAAAAAAAAACAGAACAAATCTTATTCCTAAATATTTATTTACTCCTTTATTTGTATCATGTTAATGACTTACTATATTGAATCACAGAAATAAATCATCATAGGTATGGCCACTATTTCTTAACCATATTTTCTTCCTTTGTATATGATGCTTAACTGTTTAAAATGTAATTTTAGGACTTTTTTTTTTTTTAAGTCACTTGTCAGGACTATATAATTGATTCCCAATCATGATTTTGCATCAGAGTCATCTGATGTTTTTAAAAAGATCCTCAAGCCCTAATCCAGACCTACTGAATCACAGTCTCTGGGTTAAGATAAAGCTGGGTATCTGTGTTTGGGGAGAAAAATGTTAATTTATTTGCAACACACTGATATAATAACTAATATGTGCCAAGAATTTCTCCAAGGCCTTTTAAAAATAGTTTTTATTTCTCTATTGAGATTACATATTAAGTCACTGCCATCATATTTCCTCTTAATTCTCTAATATAGTTGTAGTTTTACTTTAATCTTTGAGTATGTTCATAATAGCCACTGAAATTTTTATCTGCTAAATCTAACATCTGTGTCCACACATCAGACACAGTTTCTACTGAATGCTTTTTTCTCCAGAGCATGGGTCAATTTCCTTGTTTCTCTGTATATCTTATAAATTTTTAGTTGTTGGAAACTAGACATTTTAAATAATATTCTGTTAGCAATTGCAGATCCAGATTTCCTTCCCCAGAGAATTACTGCTACTGTAATATTATCTTTTTGGTATCTTGACTGGATTTAATCTACAGGATCTGTAGTCTGCGACTGCCATCTCTGTTCACTATTGTTATTTTAATTCTTATTTTTATTTTCTAGCCTGTCTTCCTAGAGATCACCCGTCTCCAGATAGCTTAGTGATCAGCCAGTGATTGGGCAGAGTTCTGACATAAACACCATGAACCCATTAACAGGGTCTCCACCCTCCTGCTGATTGATCTGAGTGGTAGGGACAGTGTTCGAAGTTCAGGCAGTTTCCAAGCCAGCCTTGGTTGTTTACTTTCTGCCAAGTCCTCTCATGTCTTTTTGGCATGTGTGTGTAGCTTCCCACTTAGTCAAGAATGTATAGAGAACTTTGGCTCTTTTCGTTTCAAAGATTTTTTGGTTTTGTTTCAGACTAGTCCTCCAGTCTCCCCAACAGGGACCACAACCTCGGGCTAGCAGAGCTGTGAGTCTTTCCCATCTGTTTTCCACAGTGTTTACTACTTTCATTGGCAACACTGCTGGGCACGGGTTTCCATCCTCCACCCCAAATCAAGCCAACTCTCTCTGGCAGCAGTCACTGACTTTCAAGGCCAGCCTTGCCCTAATGAAGCCTACCACAAAGACTTAGCTAAGGAGTGGAGGGTAGGAGCAGCCCCAGGGTAGAAGGCTTTGAACTTCCACTGTTCATACTAGAAGTTCTACAGCTTTTCAAAAATAAACGCTTCCCAATTTCTTATTTGGTTTTGGGTAATTTCCAGAGCCCTAAATGATAGTGGTTCACAATTCTGTTCAGTTTTATAATTGCTCCGGGAGAGGATTTGCCACCCTCTTCACCCCATCATCTCCAGAAGTTCCTCTAAGGACTTTATGAATACTTACGGACTAACATGCTCCAAACAACCATATTAAGTAGGTGGTATTAGTATTACCACCATTTTACAGAGGAAGAAATTGAGGCACAGAAAAATTTATTTTTTCCATCATCATACCATCCCCTAAGAATGAAATCAAGACTTGAGATACATTAATGCAGCTCCCAGGTTCATAGCCTTAAATTTTACTTTAATACCTCTTCAAATGATAATGACAATTAGCAGGTTTGCAGACCCCTATGGCAGGGGACATAGTAAAGTGTCCTGGGTGCTTCCCAGTCTTAGGGGAAGAAAAGCAAGAAAGGGAATAGTGTGTTTGATTGTCAAGCTTTCAATGAAACTGTCCAATCAACATAATCAACATAAGGAAATCCCCAAATTAAAGCCGATTAATCACACTACTACTAAGACATGTATTCCAAGTTGTATTTTCAGCCTATTTCTATTTCAACAAAGAAAAAAAGAAAAGGCATCCCAACAAACAAAGTGTAATCCAATCCATCTTGCAGTCCTGACAATCGAAGAAAAAACTTGTGGGAGGCCCTGTGAGCAAAAAAATCAATATTGCAGCTTTGTGCTGTGCAAATGTGAATACCGCCAAATAGCGGTGCTTAGAGTAAAATGAACTGTTTTGCTCCATTTTCTCCACTCTGAACAAATGATTTTGAAAAGACAGGTTTTTTCCCCCCAAGCTATAAAATGTCAAGCAATAGCTCTCTGTGCTTTAGGCTAGTGATTGGAATAAATACCTCACAGCAACAGGTGCAGTGACTTAGCGCTGGAACCATTCACACTCAGAGGACAACTTCTAATAAACAGATGCATTGCTTTGAGATGGGAATTTGTAAGACCAGAATTGGAATTGTCATTGGATTTTGTATCATATGAGCAGTTTTGCAAGAATATATGCTACTCTGGCAACAGGCGGTGTACTCTGCCATAAGCTTATACTTCTGATAAACTTTAGGCATTTGATTATGAAAACTTTGCCTTTCTAACATTGTTCCATTCAGTCTGCTCTTTACATACATTTCTGTAAAATCATACATTCTTATAAAAGTCCTAATAAGCTATAATATAAAAACATCAACTTTTCCGGTACTGTTTTTCTTAATTACTCTGAACTAAACCCTGTCATGGACACTACTGCTCACGCTGTCCGGGGTCCCAGTAAGCACCATGCCTTCTGATTATCAGGAACCTCTATGGAACCAAGGCTGTGACTTCAAGCTCCACTGAAATATTAACGCAAGCCCTAGTCTACCACGAGTGCTGGCATATTGAAATCTGATTTATTTCTGTTTATATATGTTAATGAGGTTTTTTTTCCTAAAACGGAAATGAGAAAAATACTTAATGAGGAAGGGACATGATTTCAATCAGGCTGGACTACAGCTTACAAGCTTCTGGAAAACTTTGTTTCCATTTCGTTTTAGCTTGGATGAACATAAAACATTAAAATAACCCTAAAAGATAATTTATTTCACGAATAGTTCAACATTTTCATTTCTCTCTGAATGTTCATGAGGCCATCGGAACAAAATTTTAAAAGTCAAGGATATATAAAAAAACTTTTCTTGGTAGGAGTACCTGGTTGGCTTAGTAAGTAGAGCATGTGGCTCTTAATTTTGGGGTCCTAGGTTCAAGCTTGATATTGGGTGGAGAATTTACTTTAAAAATAAAGAGATACAATTTAAAAATTCTTTGTATATGAAAAGGCAGTGTGTTAAAAATTCATTTCACGTGAGTTTACAGATTGCCACTATTGATTTAGTTATTCTATTAGTCCATCAATCAACTCCTAAAACATCCAATATTTTTACATTCAACCCAGTTTCTTTTTTTTCTTTTTTTAAATATTTTAATTATTTATTCATGAGAGACACAGAGAGAGAGAGAGAGAGAGAGAGACAGAGAGAGAGAGCGGGGGTGGGAGGGGGCAGAGACACAGGCAGAGGGAGAAGCAGGCTCCATGCAGGGAGCCTGATGTGGGACTTGATCCCAGGTCTCCAGGATCACGTCCTGGGCCAAAGGTGGTGCTAAACCACTGAGCCACCCGGGCTGCCCAAAGTTTAATTCTTTTAACCTATCAGTTTATGTGAGGAACCTAAAATTATGCCATGCAGAGTAAAAAAGACCTTCCACCTATGAACCTGTTTTCATGCCAAGAGAAACGAAAATACAGCAATGTAGTGTCATTTTCTAGCATAAGCACATTGGCCTTAAAACACGTAGCAATTTTTGTAAAAGTAAACTTGGTTAGCATGAAACACAAATCAAATCTTTACAGAAAAATAAAGTTCTTGTAAAAGAAAGTCCAGCTCCCTGCTCAGCAGGAGGTCTGCTTCTCTCTCCCTCTCTCTGCCCCTCCCTCTGCTCCTTTTCTTTCTTCCTCTCTCAAATAAATAAAATCTTTAAAAGAATATTTATAGTTTTCTTATTTATATTCAATTTATATACAAAACACTATGATTTACATTGGAATACACAAGAAAACCTTAACAAATAAATGTGGGGTGAAAAAATAATACATAATTAAATCCTATAATTATACAAACAACAGAAGGGAAAAGAAATCTTTATCTTTGGGACTTGCTAAGAGTAACAAAATTCTGGACATTTTGTACACTCAGGCACTTTCTAGTGCCACCAATAGTGCTATTAGGTTCAATTATTAGCACTTGTGAAAAGCCTCTGGATATTTTAAGGAGAAAGTAAGCATTATGAGTCCTTCAAAACATTTTGGGATTAAATTCCTTATTTGAAAGAAACTGATCTCCCCCACTTAAAAATTTGTGAATTCTCTTCCACTGATTATCAATTCACAAGTGCCACTAAAATACAGCAATTTAAGTTAAACAATACTATCAGTTTAATATTGAGCTCTCAAAGAAAATTCCTGGTCAGCATGTCTAATATTTATGCCACATGGAAGATGCTTTTAATAGTTTCTAACAAAAGCTAGAACTTGGGATCCCTGGGTGGCACAGCGGTTTAGCGCCTGCCTTTGGCCCAGGGCACGATCCTGGAAACCCGGGATCGAATCCCACGTCAGGCTCCCTGCATGGAGCCTGCTTCTCCCTCTGCCTGTGTCTCTGCACCCCCCCCCTCTCTGTGACTATCATAAAAAAAAAAAAAAAAAAAAAAGCTAGAACTTTTTCAAAGTTCAGAAATATAGGATGCTTTCATTCTGATCAACTTCTTAAAGAAATCAGTGAATTTTGTAGTAAGCCTCAATATTACCATGACTGCTCAGTGCCTATGTCTGGACAATTCTCTCTGTATAGAATATTCAACTCATTTTTCTCGTAGGCAACAATTATGCTCCAAAATCCTATTGAGCCTTCCCCAACAATGGGGAAGAGAATCGCAGCTCAGGTTTTGGGTTATCTATGGTCTTTCTTCCAATAAGTAAATATTTACTGCACACCTACTATGTGCATAGCACTCTTCTACACACTGAGATATAATCGTGAACAAACATGACAATGATCCCCGTGGGTGGGTAATTTATATGGGGCATAAGTTGAGGTAAGGTATCACATCTGTCTAGTTCCTTAGTATAATGCCAAAAACCGGACAGTTTATAGAGGGCATGAAATAAAGACATATTAAATAAATGGATGTATGAATGAACTAAGTGAATGAACAATTATAAGCTCCTCTGTCAGAGGAGACAACATGCTTCTAATGGTCTCTTTACTTAATATTCTTCTCCGACTGAACTCTGAGCTACTCAACAGGAAAAAGTGAATCCTATTTACTTTTGTATCCTTGGTTTCCATCGCAATGCATAACACAAAACTGGCATTCAATTTTTAATTTTATTTTGTGCTGTACTTTATACTTTAATTCCTTGACAAAAGGATGTCAAATATATAAAACGAAGATGTTCTTAAAAGAGAAAAAAAAAACACACACACCAGAATTGTATCTTTTTATATATGTTAAAATGTTTTAAAAATCCAGATAACAGGAAATAAAAAATATAAATATAATGAAGATGACATCGTCACCTGAGTCCCCAAATCAGTGGGCCTAAACTATGAAATGCACCCTTAAATGACTGTCCATCTGCTGGAGTTCACAATCATCCAGCAATTCATGTAAAAACATTACAAAAATCAGAGTAACAACTTTATCCCTCTCTCTACCCCAATAAACAGGAAACATTCTTGGGACGCCTACGTGGCTCAGTGATTAAATATCTGCCTTTGGCTCAGGGTGTGATCCCAGGGCCCTGGGATCAAGTCCTGCCCTGGGCTCCCTGCATGGAGCCTACTTCTCCCTCTGCCTGTGTCTCTGCCTCTCTCTGTGTGTCTCTCATGAATAAATAAGTAAAATATTAAAAAAAACACTTTTACATTTATTACTTTTTATAACTAGTTAAAATCAGTTTAACATTAAGAAGTTACTATCAGAGGGACACCTGGGTGGCTCAGTGGTTGAGTGTCTGCCTTCGGCCCAGGGCATAATCCTGGTTCTGGGATCGAGTCCCACATCGGGCTCCCCATGGGGACCCTGCTTCTCCCTTTGCCTGTGTCTCTGCCTCTGTCTGTGTCTCTCATAAATAAATAAATAAATAAATAAATAAATAAATAAATAAATAAACTCTTTTTTTTAAAAAAAAGAGTTACTATCAGAAATGCAATTTCTCAAGTTATTCATGTTGTATTTACATTAAAAGTCTTAAATACTTTCGTAAAATTTATTCACTGACAACAAAAAACCCAGACATACAATCACAGAGTAACAAAACAAAAATTCCATCATCTCAGGTACAACAATTTATTTCTACTTCCACATTGATTAATATAATTTTCTAACAATTTTCTTTCTTTTATTTCTCTTCTGTTATAAATTTCATTAGCAACTCCCACCCCTCCTGGCCTCAAGAGTGTTTTATTTATTTATGATAGGCACACAGTGAGAGACAGAGAGGCAGAGACACAGGCAGAGGGAGAAGCAGGCCCCATGCAGGGAGCCCGGCGTGGGACTCGATCCTGGGTCTCCAGGATCACGCCCTGGGCGGAGGACAGGTGCTAAACTGCTGAGCCACCCGGGTGTCCCCAAGAGTGTTTGTTCTTAAAAGCAGTTAAACAAGAAGCAAAAATGCAAAACTGTGGGTTGTTCTCTCATGGAGTGACTTACCCCAAGCCATACTATCTAAAAGATTCTATTCCTTTTCTGTCATTGTACTAGTCTGACAAATAGTACCACGTAGGGGTGGAGCCCTCATTTAAAGACCTACCTCCCTGAATAGGTCTCCCAGATCAAAAGAGTCAAAATTTGGATTCTGAGTCTTTTTGTTAATAACCAATATTTTTAAGTGCCCCCACCCCAAAAAAACTCCACAAGAATCTATTAGCCATAACTTCGTTCTTTAAAAGGTACATTTAGGGGATGATCCCTGGGTGGCTCAGCGGTTTAGCGCTGCCCTCAGCCCAGGGTGTGATCCTGGAGACCCGGGATCGAGTCCCACCGAGTCCCACATCGGGCTCCCTGCATGGAGCCTGCTTCTCCCTCTGCCTGTGTCTCTGCCTCTCTCTCTCTCTCTCTGTTTCTCATGAATAAATAAATAAAATCTTTAAAAAAAATAAATAAAAGGTACATTTAAGTAGAATCAAAGAGGGACAACTATGTAAATGAATATTAGATTTCCATGTCAATTACCTTTATTTGACAACAATAAACTTTATAAAGTTGTAAAGAAGTTACCTGTGTAACAACTGGCTTCCTCATTAAAGGTATCTATAAGGGGACCAAATTAATACTAATTCTAAAACTTATTTGAGTTAACTACATTGAAACTGCACTGAAACCACCCACTCATTTCTCTCAATCCCGAACAGCAATGCAAAGGTAATCACATCCAACCACAGCTGACTCAAACCAGCATCCTAGAAGGAAAAGGCATTATATCTCCATATACATTCCTATGAAGTATTTATTTCTCACTTCAGGTAGGAAAGATTAACGCAGCCTGAAACCAGTCTCAACTGTCATCTTGACTTTTCACAAACTGTCACCCACACTAACACTTCGATCATTTAAAAAGTGTCAGCCATTTAACCTTTTTCCCACTGAAGAAGGGAGAAATTTCATGTCTTTCCTCTACATGCTGTAAAAGGTACTCTTCTTTCCCTAAAATCTCAAAGGATTTCTGAAAGTTAGAGCTTTTCTTTTTTCTTTCTTTCCTTTTTTTTTTTTTAACTGAGCACAAAAATACTATGGGAAGATGATAGAAAGGCTTTTCTGTTAAGAGTGAGAAAGCATCTTCCAATAAGGTTCTAGGGGGAAAAAATGCTTACTACAGTACCTTCCCACCTCAAAAAAGCTACTCATGACACCAAAGTTGATTTTTAAAATTTCCTACCTTTTTTTTTTAAATAGTGCTTAAAATTTGATTTTAAATTATGCCACATACATGAGGGTTGTTTTAAGAAAGAGTTTATGTATTTATTTTACAGACACAGAGTGAACACACAAATACGGGAGGAACAGAGGGAGAGAGACAAGCAGACTCCACCCAATCCTGGGCTTGATCCCACCATCCCTACATCATGACCTGAGCCAAAATCAACAGTCAGATGCTTAATCAACTAAGCCACCCAGGTACCTCTACATTGATTTTTTTTTTTAACTCAAACTTGGGACTATCACTACTAATGTAAGATTTCCTTTATTATAACTGAAGTTATTTTTATCTCCTAAACAATTTGTAAAGAGAAATATCTAAAAGATATATGGAGCTTATGGAAATAACTGGTAACACAATATATAAGAAACAAAATGACTCCAGCGAGCACTGTACTAGTATGCTATCACTCTTCTCAGTGAACATTGCTGGATAAATTAAAAACTGCGAAATGACAAAATAAGTGAAACTAAATGCAGTAGTGAGCCCATTTTGTGAACTTCACCTCAAAATGCAAACTCAGAATAATCAAAACCACCACTAAATGAAAAGAGCATTTCTAATGTTGTCTCTTACTAACATCTTTGGCAGTCTCACCCAAACGCATGTGTTGTCCATTCATTCATAGGTATGTATCTGTGTCTCTAGCACATTCGAATTCCTCCATTAGACTATTTTGGAATAAGCCAAAGAAACTGACAACTCTCAGGTTGGAGCTAATTCCACTACTTCTACCAATTACAGAAAGCCCACACAGTAGTAAAAATTCTCCCCGGAGTAAGGAGATGACTTATAGAAGTACTCACTACTCCTCTATCAACCGTGTACTAGGAGTTAAAACAGAAAGAATTTCCCAAAATGCTATGAAGGCTGTCAAATAATTCCTTAAACGACAGTATCACTGAGTTCATGGTTGGTTTCAGTGTCATTATTTTTGTGTTGAGCTGTTGAGATTTGTTCAATTTTTAATGAAAGATGAGGTTTTAAAGAGCACACAAATTATTCTCAAACGTGTGTCACCAGAACGAACATTCAGGGAGGGAGGCAAAGAGGGGGGAGGGAGAGACAGAGAGATAAGTTTAACCTGACATTGTAAAGTTATAAAATGTTGCCTGAAAAAAGAAATACCACTATTTTTCTGCAGAGTTAAAATTATATCCTTTCTCATATTTAACTGCCAAACTAAACATCAAGGGAACTAAGAAACAGCATGGTAGCACATCCAAAAGCACAGGCCCTGCCCTGACATATACAGCCCATTGTTGTCTTTCATACTTGCTCCCTACAGGTACCAACCGTGCAGAGACAACAGAGCAGTTCCTACTTCTGGACTCAGACATTCTAACAAATTACAAGGAATTGTAGGAAAAAGGCTCTAAGGAACCCTGTTTGAACCAGTGCTGCTATGCCCTGGTGTACTACTCTAATGCCCCTTCCCTGGTACTTAAAATGTTTATTTCCCTTGGGGCCACCTGGGAGGCTCGGCCGGTTTAGGGCATCTGACTTAAGAGCATCTGACTTCTGCTCAGGTCATGATCTCAGGGTCCTGAGATGGAGCCCTCTGGCAGGCTCCACGCTCGGTGGGGAGTCTGCTTTTCCCTCTCCCTCTGCCCTTCCCCCCATTTGTGTTCTGTCTCCCTTTCTCAAATAAATAAAATCTAAAACAAACAAAAAAAACCCCGTTTATTTCTCGATACAAACCTCAAACACTTATCATTTCACCCTTATGAAGCTGAAATTTTACCAGATTAAAAAAACTCCCTTACCATATTCAAGGCAAAAAAAAAGAAAAATAGAAGAAAAGCCTGATAAGAATCTGAAAAACAAGCAGTGCTTCTTATCAGAAAATGAGAGTAAGTTTAGGAGAATCTGATTTATAATGACAATAGGAATGCTTTAGAAAATTACATCTCCCAAGATAAACTGTCTAAACAAATAATCAAAGATTAAATACTTTATATAAGTGGTGCTTACAAATCCGGAGTATTAATTTCAAAGTCGGTAAGGAAAAAGAAAGGAAAACAAAATAAATGTAAGTAGAAAACAAACATATACAATGCTCAACTGGTAATAACAAAAAAAAAAAAAGGCAAAAAATTAAAATTTGGTCAAATTTTCCCCTGTAAATTCCCAAAGATTTATTGGAGTATTATAAAACAAACAGCTTTATTTATTTCTAAGGCTTTACAAACTGGTCCTCTCTTTTTCAAAAAATATCCTAAAGAACCCCAAAATTTGCCAAAGATTTGTATATTCCTAATACTGAATAATTTGAGACAAACTAAAGGAAGTGGAAAAACCCTTTTAGGCACAGCAGTGACCATCATGGTAGCCAACTGGGAGCTAAGGAAAACTGGTCACCAATCCTTGAGATACCAAGCAGCAGAACTCAGGTTAAAGTGAACAAAGTGAAGAAAAAAACACTCAGCCTGGGAAAATAACAGAAATCTTGTTCTTCTTTAAGGGAATAATCCGAAAATATACCATATCTCACCCTGAGAATTGAAGTGCTTCCTTGACCTTCCTGGTTCTGACTTATCAGACCAAGCATACCAGATGTCTTAAGTGGACATGAGAGATCCTGGTGGTTTTTCCAAAGACTACATATATCCACATATGCCTACTCCCTACATCACAATTTCTTCACTGCATCCGAGATACATTTTTCTTGGATAATCTATGCCAAAGCACATTTATTCAATAAGGAATATTTTGCTTATGCAGAAGCCGATCTCCTATAGGCTGTATGGGTTTTTCCTACTCCCCACCTCTCCTAAACTCATACTTTCTTCTTGCGTTTGTTCCAAATTTCCTGCAACTCAATCCAGACTTCCTCCAAGCACAAACCTGGGTGGCCACTTTGCTATTGTTTGTGTTAACCCTCATATGCTGAAAGGTGGATGAGTAATCTATTTTCATGGAATTGACTATTCATGTAAAAGAAAGAAGCAGATGGTACTTGTGACATCAAGGTGCCATGCAGAAAATTCTAGTAACTTAAATATTCCATATAACATATTAAAATGTACAAAGTTGGGACGTCTGGGTGGCTCAGCGGTTGAGCATCTGCCTTTGGCTCAGGATGTGATCCCGGAGTCCCAGGATCGAGTCTCACATCGGAACTCCCTGCATGGAGCCCTCTTCTCCCTCTGCCTATGTCTCTGCCTCTCTCTCTCTCCCTCTCTCTCTGTGTCTCTCATGAATAAATAAAATCTTTAAAAAATAAACAAACCAAAACCCATCAGAACTCAAGAGAAGGCACATCTGATTCAGAGACAAGATACTAAGTCTTACACTTAAACAAATTATGTTCACAAGACTCCCCAAATAACACTAATAAATGGTAGGTTTTTCAAAGAGAATGTATTGCCAAAAGAACAAGAGCATTCAAGGTGGGGTCACTGGGCATTTCAGTGACCCACTGCGCCACTCTGTCCCCTGAATCTTACTGAAAAGGCAGAGTAATGTCAGCACAACCATATTGCTCAGGATTCACCAAGAACGCAGACAAAGAACCAACTGTGCCCTTTCGTGTGATGCTCTCTCCACCCACCCTGGTGATGTGGACTCTTGACTACCAGTTTCTGCTTTGCAAAGAAACAGTCTGCAAGCTTCTTAACCACAGTAACTTGTAGGAAGAGTATCCACTTATATCCCACAGGCTAATATGCTTGTTTCCTGTGTGCTTTCAGACCTAGTTGTTGGTTGCACATTTATCTTGAAAGTCATAGTTTCCTAGGACAAGACGCCTTATTTCTAGGAACTTCTTAACCATATGCTATTTTCAGAAGTACACTGTCCAGCACAGTCTGTCTAGATGTGAACCTAGGCTCCTCCTCCTCTGTTTGCGCTAGCTGAGTGGTGGTGTTCAGATGGAAAAGTCTGTATGTACTTCGGTTCCCCCATCTGTAAAACTGAGATAATAACAGCTCTTATGCCTCATAGGGTTTTGTGAGGACTACACGTAAAGTGTTCAAAAACTGCATGACAACTCTTAAGTGCTCAGTTTTGCCAACACACTTTTCTTAAAAAGTGATTCATGATACCTAGTCATAGATTCTGGGTAGGTTCCTCCTCCAATAAACTAAGGAAATAACATAACTGGTAAATTATAAACCAGATATAATTGAATAACTCATTATATGTAGATAATTTGCAGATTATGAAATCATAATTATAGGTAATTAGAAATAAGCTAGTCCATGTTGTTCCCAATACTTTCTTTGAAGGCACAAAGTTCACGTGCCAATTGTTTCTGTGTGTGTGTGTGTGTGTGCAGGTGTGCAATGGCACGTGTGTGCAAGTGCACCTGGTAGACAGGTCAGGAAAAAGGACCCTGACCTGTAAGGACTTACATACATATTCTAGACACAGTGTACATTATCTCAATTATCATAATAGTCTTGGCTGCATCCACAGCCACTACACACTGCCTGTATAGTGAATTTTTACTCATTCCTTTTTAACTTAAAGACAGGAAAAACCTCCTCTGACCATATAACTATGCTATCCCACTTCACCTCCTGAACTGGATCATAATCTGACAAAGCATCCATGGACATTCTTTGCACCTATCACATGGCTTCAAGTTTATCTATTTATGTGTTTCTCCTTTAAGATTAAAATTTCCTTGAAGGCAAGAATACTTACTCCTATTTTTTGTCCCAAGCACCTAGCAGAGTGCCTGGTTATAGTAAACACTTAATATAGACGTGATACTAATTTTATAGCTCAGAAAAATGGAGGCACTGGGGTGTTGATCCAAGGTCAGATTACAGCAAAAGAAATCTGACATCTGGCTTCGATGCTCCTCTCACTATACACCATGACACCTTTTCAAGTTCAACTATCAATAGTTACTTTTTGAGATCCCAAGCCACTTTACTTCAACACCCTTTTTTTAGCCTATTTTACCACGGGCATCACTGCAATCCTAAGGAGTCTCTCAAAACCTTTCCCAGACTTTTAAATTAAACCCATCAAACAAACATTAAAGGGACACACTGACACTTTTTTTTTTAAGATTTTCTATAGGTAATATTAAACCTGTTTTATTAACTGTATATTTGAATATATAATTAATTCTCTCACCTAGTAATACTTTCGTGTATTATACAAGTAGAATATTTATTCAGAACCTGACAGGCAAAATCTCAAAGTCATTCAAACATTAGTAACAAACATTATAATGATGAAAACTTCATTACACATAACATTACATTTTTTTCCTGAGCATTCAGGTGTCAGCATTTCTTATTACCCAAACTAAATGATCAAAGAGTATAAAACCTCTGCAGGATTCAAAGGAAATAGACTAAAAGGTTCTACATATCTTGGTTTATTGCCTTGGTCACCTTTGCTTTCATATTGTCTAGCACAAAGTCGGTTTGTCAAATAAATTAATCATCTTACTAAAATTCTATTTCATTATTTCTGAGGAAATATGCTTGCCTACACATTTCTTTGTAGAAGGTATATACTGAAAGTCTACAGAGATATGCCCTCTGTGGATATGAAGAAGAAAAAGATTTCATATAGGAAGCCCGGGTAAGTTTCCCTAAGCCATACAGATCTTTAAGAGGAACCCAATGGAAAGTACTTTCTGGAGCTGGAACATTTATGCTTATATTTTTGTGTAGGCACTGTCATCTTGCCTGACCCTCTACATCTCAATCCCCCTTTCACCTAACAATTTTACCTAAACAAAAATAACCAGATGGCACCCGCTATTTCTCAACAGTCTTACGACTCAACTTTTAGACTCCATATGTTAAATGTTATATGGTCTACAAAAATAGGAGATACTGTGGTGTCCAAAGTCTAGTGTCAGTAACCACTACAGCAGAAATCATATAACTACCTTTAATAAGCAACTCTACTATTTTCTCAAGTATAATTAGGAATTTTTATGACATTTTCTCAGTGTCCATCATGCTGTAATTTGCACTCAAATTCACATGCTTTCTGACTTAAAGATGTAAAGGGAAGTCTGCATGAGGGTATATGCAGTTTCTGTTCTGTTCACAATCATAATTACAGCACCCATAAGGTGGATACTTAATAAATCCGTATTAACATGCCAACAGTAACCATCATATATCCAAAAGTTATTAGATCAAATTTTAAATCTTAATCCCTTGAGACAGTTCTATTTGTAATCTTTAAACATAATTCTCTATTTATTCCCCTACCTGTATTGCATATTTCAGTTTTGTTAGCCCAGTTACTCACCACTGAAACATTTACTGAGTGGTCACCATATATATACAAGTACATGTATGTGTACGTAGACGTGTATCATAAATGCAAGACACAATATACTGAAATGAATTTTGTAGTTTTTAGTTTTAAGCAACTCAGTCTTAAAACTATGAAGCAAGAGCACATCCCACATGGAGAGAAAGGTGAAAACTGTCTTGACAAAAGGGACGTCAAGGAAGGTTCCTCAGGAAAAGCAATATTTTGAAAACCCCAATATCAACAATATACAAACTCCAACAGGTAAGGATCTGACCATAAATGTAATGAGAGAAGTTTATTTTTTTTTGAGAAGTTTATTTTTTAACCTATTAATGACACTAACTAAATTTTTCTCATACTTTTTGTTTAATCAACAAAGGTGGTCCTTTCATTCAAGATTTCATGTTTGGGTATTTTGCAAAGGTATAGAGAATTGCTCCAGTATTTCCAAAATACTAAAATAAAACTCAGTGTGACGGGAAACTCAATAAAATTCAATTAGCGTGTTCCATAAAGACTGTAAAATTAATCAATTTTATTGTTCATCAAGAAAGGAGTTTCTCACTGTCTCAACCCCCACCCTCATCAATTCATGAATGGCCCTTCTGAAATTCTTCCATAACTCATCATTCCCATACTTTGATTCCTTCTCTACTTTGTTCGGTTCAACCACCCCTCTGCTACCTTTTTCTTTTTAAAAGCAGATCTAATTCTAGCAGGCTTAATAGGTTTGGCAGCTCTCCCTGGTCTTCACAATAAACTTCACATGCCTAAGTATGGCATGCAATGCCTCTTGACTTTCAAGCCACATCCAAAGTGTCCTGACTCATCTCTCTCAATTCTCCACCTAAAATGAATCTAATCATGCTCATCTTTCAAGGATATATTCTAATGTCATGAGGTATTTTCTGAGCCTGACAATCAGAACTAATCACTTGTTCTCTACGCTCTCATAGCTTTCATACAGGCCTAAATTATCACACTTAGAGATTAGGAATAATTACAATTTATATAGGTTTTACTCTTTCAGAATATCAACTCCTGTATCTTTCTTATGTATCTTCTTATTCTTAAAGGTATCTGCCTGTGATAAATTCTGTTTTTTAAAAATTGCTATCTCAGAAAAACCTGAACAATTAGAATTTCATTTGCGGATGCTGGAACTGGGACAGACTTTTGGAATCACTCAGCCCAATATTTAGATAGATAGATAGATAGATAGATAGATAGATGATAGAATCAAGACATATTTATGTTCACATACAATTAATACAAATTTTAAGAAAAATATTCTTCATATATAATGTATTCTATTTACTATTCTTTTATGTAAGTGCTGATCATACCCACTAAATACTGTATTCACAAATTGTTAATCGATGGCAATCTCTAATCTGAAAAGCACTGACCTAGCCTAAATCCTTGAAATTAAGAAGTGGAACTCAGGATATCATGTGAATTCTCTGAGGTTCCTGAACTAGTTAACGTTAGACACTATATTCTAAGACACTGGTCATACGAGGAAACTGTTGTACACGTTCTCAGTATGTATGCTTGTGTATTCATTCTATCGACTGGTTCAGTATGAAATCTGAGGCTTCCGATGAATACTCAAAGCTCTACTCTGACAAAGTAATGATTCTCCTCATCATATTTTCTAAGTTATCAATTTACCTATAACAATCCCTATTAAATATACAACATTATATACTCAGAATGTCTATCTTTGGCTAATTACACTAGAGGGCACTTTTCAAAATCTCTAGACTTTAGGACTAAGTGCATCTTTCTGAGAAAGTATGTCACATTCCTGGAATTTCAGAGCTATGGTCTTTTAATCCATTACCAGTTTTCTATCAAGGGATTACGGTCTTGTTTTTCTTACATTAATTATATATATAGAATCCTCAGGCAGAAATTCTGACAGAAAGAATGTAAACGAGCTAAGTAGATGCTATTTTAATTAAAAAGAGTACATGCTAATATTTCATTTTTGTATAGGAATTCAATGAAGGTTTAAAATTATTTTTATTTGGCAGGTTTCATTGTTTAAATAAAAACCACGTTAAAAAGCTTATCACATTTGATTATTAATAATGCAGAATAAGTAGTCAACTAAAAGCTTCATCTGCAAAGATAATAAATATCTAAGGAATATTTGGGAGGGGAGAACACAGGAAATAAAAAATTATCTATGGTCAATTTATTCTAAGAAGCTGAGCTTTTGCTTTCTGATGAAAAATCATCTGATTTCTACCAAATTTAAAGACTATAATTTGGACAATGTAAAATGTGTATAGTTATGACTGTAACTGCAAAGATGTAAGGTGTGTCATTTACATCTAAAATGATACACTGAAATACAAATCCTGTAAAACTATTTAAAACTGCTTTTAAGAAAAAAAGATAAAAAAAAAATAAATAAAATAAATAAAAAAAAAAAGAAAAAAAGATAAAGTTCACTTGTTGCAACCATGCTGCTCTGAATATTTCCAGGGAGGTCATTACTAAGTTATTAGTGAGTGTTGATTAACATCACCTAATACAAGATCCATTTAACTTCACTTAGTGACCTGCCTAGATTTCCAAAAAGCTACAGGCTAAACCTAATTTGTCGCTGTTTTAGAGTAACAAAATTCCATCAATTTGGAATTGTCTCAATGTACATTTTAACAATAGCAACAGGATATTCAAATTTGGAAAAGACAGAATTTATGGAAATCCCAATGCTTAATTAAATCACAGGACGAGGTTTTGAAGTAGTAAATAATAAATCACAATGAATCCTCAATCTGGTTGTCAAGGAAACTACTTTGCCTCTGCCATAATTGCTGTGATCCCCATCTTGCCCTTTTTGACACCAAGCCTTATCATGCATTCTGGTCAGAGACTGAGAAAGTAGCTTTTCTATTCCTTTCAGGCAATCATGTAACATGCATTGAGCTTGACTGAACAGGGCCATGCGACCATACAAACGCTGAATTCAAGGCCTTTCCTTTTCTATCTAGAGACAGTAATTAACTAGTGAGCAGCACAGTATATTCCTCTCAAGGTTTAGATAAGAAATGGGACCAAGGCTCCTTGGCAGGTCTTAGCAGCTGTGTTTACAGGAAGTTTTCACTAATTTACTAATTAATTACCAGAAGATCTATTTGTGAACCAGTAATCATGAATTAATATCTTAAAGTTAAATATCATTTTTTTGATTCCTCTGAAAATAAAGATCAGATAATAGGTCTAAAAGAGAGATATACATAAAATAAACACAAATACACCAAAACAGTACATTTAATGTTGGCAAACCAAATATTTTAAGACAGTAAAAGAAGTGCCAAATAGGTATTATTAGCTTGTTAACGGTTTATTTAACTTCGATTTTTTTACATGGGTCATTTGTCAAATAATAATTATTTTACAATAAAACCCTGAAATAAACCGGCAGTTTTATGTCTCGAATTTCATACATCCCTTCCTCTGTTTTCTATTATTTTTATTTCCTTAAAAATATTTGTTTTCTAATACAATTCTATTTGTTTCCAAACTTTGAGGTTTGCTCTATCATTTCAACCACTCAAGAGTATAAAAGCAGTATTACCATTCTATCAGTCTACCCTGAAAATCAAAATTATCTTTTTTATCAGGAGGACAGCTGCCATGATTCAGTGTGTCCTCAATCCTTTCTGTCTTATCTACTTATTTAACTCAATATGTTGGGCGCCTGGGTGGCTCAGTCAGTTAAGCGTCTGTCTTCGGCTCAGGTCATGATCCCAGGATGCCGGGAGGGAGCCTGGCATCCCCGGCTCCCTGCTCGGCGGGGAGCCTGCTTCTCCCTCTGCATCGCCTCTCGCTCCCCCTGCCTGTGCTCTCTTTCTGTCAAATGAATGAATGAATGAATGAATGAATGAATAAATAAATAAATAAATAAATAAATAAATAAGTAAAATCAATCTTTAAAACACAAACTCAATATGTTTCTCTAGAGTTGATCACCTACCTAGCAATAAAGATAAAGACACTGACTACATCATAAGTCTTGAGTTTTCTGAGTATTAGGTGAAAGAATAATGCATATTGTTTAATTCTGCTCAATGCACGTTTAGGCAGAGAGCATTCAATAAACTTTTGAATTTTACTTATTTTCAAAGTGTCCTTGAAAACAGGAGAAGCAGGAGGGTATTTACATTTCTTCAAAACTCTACCAAAGCAATATTGTCAAAGCGTAGTTAATTAATCATGGGACTAGAGGTGAAAAGAACATGTTCTCAAACATTTCTATTGGCTCTACCATGTTAGTTCAACGTTACTCTGAATATTGGTATCTGATTTTCTTGGTGCAACTGATTAAAAAAAAAAGTCAAAGCACTTTTTGTGGTACTTTAGTACTCAGGTAGTGTGAGAATGTTACACAGGATTCTTATTCTCTGCCTAAGTTCTCAGATATAAAATACACCATCCTGAAAATAAACTGCGTAACTTCTCAGACTAAAGCCATCTACCCTATGAAATCCTTTGTCCCACTGAAACACACCATACCTTAACTGGGGAAGTTAATTATGTGTTTTGGTTTCACAAACAAACTGCTGTTGCCAGCTGCATTCTAAATAAGAGTAAATAGAGACAGTTTGAGCTGTCAACAAAAGACATAATTAAGTAGAAAAAAATGCTGTCAATAAAACATGGCTACAACATTTACAACTTTGAAAACAAAAAAAGCCAATCAAATTTGGAATAAACCATATATCAATACATCTTAACCATGAAGTAGTTGGGTCAAATAAGAATAATCTAGAAGGAAAAACTCACAGAGATAAATCTGTGGGGAAATAATGTTTTATGCAAAAGAAAGTGAAAAGAGATTTTTAAATTTTTTTTTAAGCTGTCTTCAACTAGGATTCCACAAGAGAATAAACCTCTATATAAAATGATTCAGTGTCTTTTCTCCTAATTCTGCTATTCTAGATGCACTGGAGAGAAGTCGATTCATTACATAGAATGGATGTTTTACGTCTTAATTATCTACCAGAATTACCCAAAAGGGGTAAAAAGAGCATCTCCCTTAAAAACTATGAGAACAGACTCTGTGTTTTTAAGTTTAAAAGATGCTATGGTTACAAAAGGCATTTAATCTCTCTTTCAGGGGTCTCTTCTAACTATAAAGTTAGTTTATATGTTTACAATGTTCTAATTTTCAAACTGCTTTCATATTTACTATGTCATTACCACTATAAAAAACTTCAGGTATTCGAACATGCTTTTGCAGGAAGCATGAATTTATATTAAATAAAAAGTTTTTACTGTAATTTTTTTAGATACAATTAACTTCACTCTGATGAATACCAAAAGGGCCAAGAAAATATGTAGGACATTTTAATTATTGGTAGTATATTTGGCATAATCAAAATCCTTCAATACGTTTGTTAAAAAGCAATCTCTTAGCTATATAATAGAAAAAACCACCTCCACCTATTTAGCATTGACCAAAGTTTTGGATGTTTGATCACCTTTCTCATTTCGAGTTAGAATCATTTATCTATCTTCACATTTTTCCAGATACCTAAATCAGAAAAAAAAATTGCACAAATTCTGTATAACCTCAAGGCTTCTAGGGTACATCCATCTATGTAGGCATATCAGAGAAGTAGGGAGGTCAGTTGAAATGGCAGACTCAGGAAAAAAGGGGTAGAACTCTAAAAAATTTTCATCCTTAATGAAAGAAACTGTGAATCAATCAAATATCCAGTGATTATTACTTAGGTGCTTTAGTAGAGTCTGATGCTGATTTAGGGCAAGATGAAGAAAGACACTGTCTTTGCCTTGAATAATTTGGGGGCACAAAGGAAGAGATCTATACAATTAAAACAGTAATATATATATATATTTAATTCAATTATGCAGTACAGACTGTGCAGCGTAAAAATCAGGAGTAAAGAAAGACTAATGAGAACTAGTATAGTGAAATAAGATGTTATGAAGGAGAGGAACTCTCATTTTAGCCTTGAAGAATGAGCAGAGAGACAATACAGAAAGGATGATGACCAAGAGTAAGAAAAATCTTAAAGGTAGGTTTCTTGGTTGATTGGTTTCTTTATTTTCTTCTCTGTATCTGTCTCTCTTATGTACTGTTTGTAACAACATGAAAATAGGTAAAGTGATTTGACAGGAATAATGTAAACATTAAATCTATGTTAACATTTAAAATACAGAGGAATTAAAAAAAAAAAAATACAGAGGAATTAATACTTTACCAAAAAAAGTTTTATTACTCATTATTTTGAGTGCGATATCCATCCATGCCCATACTGTTTCATAACAATGTATGGTTTCACACTTAACATGAACCTATTTAGTCCCATAATAAATAATCTGAGTACACTGGTATTTCAAAAAGATACATGAAGTGAAGCTGGGGGACTAGAGGAGTCATAGCACCACAATGTTAAAGGCTGAAAGATGCTATAGGTTAAATTCAGGATTTGAGAGATGTCTGGGTGGCTCAGCAGTTGAGTGTTGCCTTGGGCTCAGGGTGTGATCCTGGGGTCCTCCGATGGAGTCCCACAGAGTCCCACATCAGGCTCCCTGCAGGAAGCCTGTTTCTCCATCTGCCTAGGTCTCTGTGTCTCTCATGAGTAAATAAATAAAATCTTAAAAAAAAAAATTCAGAATTTGAAGAGGTAAGACTACAAGACCTTAAAATTGCTTTCTACAAAAAACTCTGAGTGCTAAAAGAACTTAAGGCTGACAAGCTTCCATCTGTAAAAATCAGAGGAGGTTGTTTCATGCTTTTTCTCAGAGACAGGAAATATCCAAGTACTTGAGAAAGAACTCCCCTGACAGTATCTGAGGTTTAAGTAATATGAGAGAAAGCATCTAACAAGGGCACCCACAATATGTTTAAATGATCACTCTGAAAAGGAAAAAAAAAAATCAGAGAATCTCCTTAGACATAGTGAGGTACCTTGAAGTATTATTATCTTCAGCGTTCGGATGAGGAACCAAATCTCAGCATGATTAAAGGGCTGTTTTTGTTCACAGAACTAGAAATTAGAACTGGAAATCCAGTTGTTTTATACTTTAGCTGCCATACTCTTGATTATTTTACCATAAGTATGAAAAATAGTCACTAAAAGATACAGATATAACTGTCTCACTCGGGCAAGTTCATTTTAAATATTTTATTTTGGCTGAGTAAATCATCATCAACCAAAGAGTTATAAAGCTTTAAATAAAATGCCATAAGAGGAACGGCTGGGTGGCTCAGCAGTCGAGCATCTGCCTTTGGCTCAGGTTGTGATCCTGGGGTCTCGGGATCAAGTCCCACATCAGGCTCCCTGTAAGGAGCCTGCTTCTCCCTCTGCCTATGTCTCTGCTTCTCTCTCTGTGTCTCTCATGAATGAATGAATGAATGAATGAATGAATGAATGAATGAATAAACAAACAAACAAAATCTTTTTAAAAAATGCCTTAAGAACTGTCTAATATGGGGTGCCTGGATGGCTTGGTCAGTTAAGCATCTGCCTTCACCTCAGATCATGATCCCAAGGTCCTGGGATTGAGTTCTGCATTGGGGGTCTCTGCTCAGCAGAGAGACTCCTTCTCCCTCTATTCCTCCCTCCTGCTTGTGATCTCAATCTCTCTCGATAAATAAAAACTTAAACGGAAAAAAAAAAACTGTCTAATCCAATTGGGTAATGTTCCAGATAAGGAAATAGTAGCCCAGAAATACTACATCTCTGCCCAAGGATAAGTTTGGTGGCAAATTAGTGGCAAGGGAAGGTCAAAACAAATGATTTACTTTCAGCTATGATGATTCTGGTTTTTCAAACATTAGTCATAAGTACTTTGAGATTTTTCCCAAGTCAGTTCAATAATAGCTCTATGGTTTAAGAATAGTTCCATTTTTCCGGATATTTCCTAATCACACTGTGAATCTACTTATCCATAAAGTGCATTTTTAATCCCACAGTACTACAGATTCCCACAGTCTGGTCCTACATTGGAAATAATAATCTCAAAGCTAATCAGAGGCACAGATCACTCCTTGAAGGGGATCCAGGTATGGGTAAAAGGAAGAAACAGAGAAATTACTTTCATACTTAATTACATTGTTAGGTTAACAAATTTGTTTTAATTAAATGGTTTTAGGGGAAGTATCTTCTTTCAGAATGTATATTTATTTATATTTTAAAATTCCTAACTTTTCATATGAATCAGTTACAGTATATAACATGTTATCTTTTCAAGAAAATACATCTAGTGTGTTCAAGAACTATAAACCATATAGGCCTATATTTATTTCAAGTTTCCCATAATGCCATTTACTCATTTTTTTTAGCCTTTTATAGGACATTGAGCTAGTTCATAATTACAAAATAGTTGGAAAGAATAACCTGTTAATTTAAGAGACACATTACAATATCTCTCTTTGGTATTACAATATTTTAATTTCTTTTCTGAAGACATACTCGTTGAAAAGATACCATCTGCTAGTGTGTGAGCACTATTCAGCAAAGTAATGAATAAATGTCCTCTTCTGCTCTGAGAAGGGGACCACTAAATGAAATACAGAAAAAGTATGGCTAACAGACTGCTTTGGTGCCATGTAAAAAGCATTTTCCATTAATTATTTAGTTTCCAGACAAAAGAATAATTATTAAATGCATGCTTTAATTAAAAGTATAAATAAATCTTCTAAAATTTATTTTTTACTCTAAGTCAAGATTAACAAAACAACTAAAAAAAATCAAACTTCCTCTCTTTCTTCTCATGTGATAACTTAACCGTCTATTCATAGACAGGCTATGTCCCCAACATAAATATCTGCCAAATATTTAAATTTAAAAACACACACAGAATAACTTAAATTTCATATGCTGCTACACTTTCATATATTTTGAAACATTTTCCAAAAATGTGTTATCAGTATTCAATGAGTGAGATAAGTACTTATTTATAAATAATTGTAAGATTGTCAAATCAATTAATAACTAGATTTCTGATCTCTATTCTAATAATTTCTATATATATGTAATGTGGGGCCTGCACAAGTTTGTAAGATGTGTACCTAATGAGAAACTGCATCATATCAGGTTATGTTACGGAAGAAGAGCAAAGCAGGCCACCATATAGTCTTCTTGTGCCTAAGGGATGGGCTTTTTTTTTTTTTTAAAGATTTTATTTATTCATGAGAGACACACACACACACAGAGGCAGAGACATAGGCAGAAGCAGGCTCATAGGAAGCCTGATGCAGAACTCGATCCCAGGACCCCAGGGATCATGATCTGAGCCAAAGGCAGATGCTCAACCACTGGGCCACCCAGGTGCCCGATGGGCTTTGAACATTAAGAGATTTACTCATTTGGAAAACTATGGATCCCCTGAATCTTGAGGGAAGCTTACCAGAGAAGAATAGACCTCCCCCCATATTGCAGTACAATTTTAGGACCAGGAACTGTAAATGCTTATTCATTAAAACTACATAATATTCTAATATAGAACAAATGGAAAATTATAGATTTATAAATACTCCCATGTAGTTTGTTTTTTAAATCTGTAAACATGATTTACAGAGATTTTTCTTTCTTTCAAACATGATTAAAGCCTTTGTCAAGCCTGACTCGTGATTAACGCCTGGTAAACATTTCAAATGATTTTGATTGCTATTAAGCAGCTAAGCCGCACTCAATAACTTCTGAGGGCAAGGTATTCCTATGGCTATCTGTCTAAGCAAGTAGCAAAATTTCCTTTAAGAGTTTTCTATCTTAAACCTCTTTCCCAAAAATACCAAGTTTTTTTTTTAACAAAATGTCTTAGTGCTTTATAAATATCAATTCCTTTAATCCTAACAGTGCTATCATAATCAATCCTCATGTAAAGATAAGTAAAACCAGACATAGAGGTTGAGTAAGCGGCCCAAGGTCATATACAGGAGAGCATTCCTGTTTAAGACTGAACAGGCTGAGATTCACACTCAAATATTCGGGCCCCACACTTTGCTCTTAAGCACTGGGTCATGCCACCTTAGTCAATTACTGCAATAAATTCTGATGTACAGAGATAAAGGCAAACACTTTTTAGTTTGAAAGTCAATCCTGAGAATCTACTTTATGTCACCTTAAAAATGAGAGTATCTATCACTACAAAATGTTGTTTCCTCACTGGCACTCAAAACAAACAGCTATGTAAAAAAAAAGGGGTGATCAGGGACACAGGAATAGGAATTAAGACTCAATACTGTAGACTGAGGGGTTCAGCAGGAGCGGTTAAGATGAGCACCCAGAGAATTATGTTTCAGAAAAGGAATCAATTCTACTTCCAGTTGTACTCCCTAAGAGACTGAGCGTGATGATAGATAACCTGCACCAGTCCATTGTTTAGAAACTAAGGCTGAGAATTTTTGAAGCTGAGCTTCCATCAGTAGATTTGGCTGGGTATAAACCAAAGGCAGATAATAACAATGAAAGTCAAGAATTTTTACATATATTTTTTTCTCTCAATCTGAGGGTTTGAGTCATTTTGAATCTGCCACTAACTTACTATGTTATCCTAAACAAAGATCAAGTTATAACATATCCAAGTAAAAAAAATGAAGATGTTTGATTAAATTATCTCCAAAGTCCTTTTTAAATTCTATAGTCTTTATCTTTGTCATTCAAGCTAAATAAGCATTTATTGATAGTCAGGTAACTCTACTTGTTATTACATGAAAAGCTCTGTTAAGTGTAAATCAAGGATTTCTCTCGTGGTCCAAAAACGGTCTCACAGAATCAATGGGAAAAAAGTCATTCTGTAGCACATCTGAGTAAGTGCAAAAGATCACATGTTGTCCGTTTTAGTATTACTAAGAGCTTTAACAAGAAAATCATGGAGTACAATATAACAAAAGTATATAGCCTTAGCCAATGTTGGGGTTCTTAAATATTATTTCAAGGTAAAAGACCAAGTTAGGAGTATATGAGAAAAGAGACCTGTATCTGCTTTAAAAAATACTTTCTTTAAGATCATATTCAAAACATATGAGAAAACTGACTGGAATTCCTTTATTGGCCGGACATTAAAAACTTCTTATATTTTTGAATGTAAAATCATATAAAGTCATATGCGAAAAACATTTTGATAGTTTAGCTTTAAATATTTAAAAAAATTAGCTCAAATATGCTAACTTTTAGAAAATGTCAACTTTTAAAACTACCTACACCTTTCAGTGAAAGACAAAAAAATGTGAAAATTTTCAAGGTCTAGATTCTTATTCAAATGAAAAGATTTATTTCACAAGCCCTGGATATACAGTATTCTCCTTTATGCACTTTAAAAAGTTGAACTACTATCACAAATGCATAATTGATTTATGGGGGAAAAGTTCAAGTGAAGGACATATTACTAACTGTGCATTAAAGAGGCAGGGTGGAAGAAAATGTTCCTCTCTGGAACATTTTAAAAGCAGTATTTAAAAAATGCAAATGCTGGATACAGGCAAAGCTCTCCATTTCACATCGGCACATAAGTCACAATAAATCCAAAGTCTCCTTCCGAAAACAGTAACAAAAAAGGACAGTATATCAGGACACAAATAAAAGACAAATCTTTTTCCATGTGAACATGGTAAGAAGGGTACTGCACTCATCTACTCTTTTTAAAGAAAAAAGATTTAACCGTTGTTCCAAATTTATAAAAATACATCAAGAATCTAATCACAACATGGCACAATATTAAAGAGATTCAAATATATCATAGTTCAAATCCTAAGTAAAAAGAAACAACGCAATTAAAAGTCTATGTAATGTCATGTATTCATCATGTTTCTGTCACTCAAAAGCATTGTACAAGTGCTTTAATAAACTTTTCTCCATAATTCTGTTTTTTAAACGATAAAAATGGATCTTTATCTTCTTAACCATTTTCACCCCATTCCCTTATGAATAACTACTCAAGCCAGTGAGTTTTTCAACCAAACAGGAAAAGATAAGTATTATTAGGGAAGTGGGCTGGCAGTTGGACAGTTGTTCACTCTGCCTGTCATATCCCTTTAATGCAACTCTGATTTGCCTTTGTTCTGACAGTAGCAAACAGCTGCTTGTAAATGAGCCACTGTCCCTGGGCTGCCTCCCATTATTCCCCACTTTTGTTTGACAAGGTCACTTGCTACAGGGATTTTGTGAAGAAAGGATGTGCAACCTATAGAATTAAGAGTCTAGAACATAACCAAGCCAGGTATTTTTCTTTTGGTAACATGAACAAATCAAGACTACAAAAAAAGTTTTTTGCTCATTGAGCAAGTCAAACGTTTTTCCTTTAATACTGATTTCAAAAACCTAACGCTGTATCACAGAAGCAAATGACTTTTCCATAAATCCTCTTTCCTTTAAATTTATAGGACAGTTGTATAAAACACAGACATAATCACAAAATAATATTTACAAGCACATATTAATAAATACTAAGACGTGGCTCCTCTGCTGCTTTACAATGAGAGTTCAGATCTGGAAAACAGCAACTGGAGAAACATTTTTGGAAAACTTGAGGATATAATCCTATGGGTTCTTTAATTTTAAATTCCAATAAAAATTTCATTTATGACTAATTTCATTAAGGGTAAAAAGGCAGGGACCTCCAGGATCAAACATCTCACAATTTCATTCCATGTTGCTACCTTTAATGAACTTTACACAATATGTAAGTTAATCTAGACTGAAACTTGTTATTAAAATGTTTAATCAATATTCCACCAATGTTCCAAAAGGTATAATTGACACTATAAAGCAAGGCTCACCTTTAATTTTCACCTTGACCTATGATCTTCAGAAGGACTTAAAGCTATATTAGGACAATCCCATACAATTAAGTTGTTTCCAAAGAGAGGCATGCAGAAAGAGTGGAATGGCAGGTTTTTGATGCCATGGATGAACATAAAGAGGGCATGTTGGAGCAGTCCCTCATCCAAAATGAATCATGGCTTTGTGGTTTTGAAAGTTTATGAGTGGGAAAAGATCTAGGAAACTCTTTATGCATTCTTAGGATAAAACTGCCAAAATGTCACACAAAAACCTGGAGATAAAGAATTATTCACAAGTACAATTTCTCACTATTCCATCTTTTTACCTACATCTAAAATTAGACAGTGTTGCACATTTTTCTTATCTTAATATACAACCATCAGAAGAAATGTGAACCTAGAGTAAGCTTTATTAATAGATAACTAAAACAAACCTGAAAATTTTTTCAGCAACACCAGCGCTTTGGATGTGTTCACTGGTAAGAATTAGGTATTTCCATATTGGGAAGAAAATTAATAATTATGTGGTTATCTCAACAAGTTCCCTCATTCTCTACTTAAACATTACAGTACTAGTCATAGGATAGACTATCCACGTTTTCAAATAATTTCTAGCCTCCTGCTATCTAACATACTCAGCAAATTTTGCCAATCTTGTCTCCTGTGGAAGGTGTCTGAAATCTAAAAATATTTTTACTATCTTAGCAAGGCTGACTTTGTATACCTTGTAAAGTCTCCTCCATTTTCTCTCATTCTTAGCCATTACTCTGATCTATGGTATTCAAATAAAATGGGTTTTCCTACATTTCAGTCAGGATATCAAAGCACCTTCATAAGTACCATATTTAAAGACATATTAAAGAGTATTATAACTGAATTATATTTGATTATCCAGTGTTAATAAGTATTCACATAAAAAAAATTAAAAGAAGCTAATGGTAATCCCTTATAACAGCCTTCACTTTTGCACAAAGATTTGAAGACTCTAGTAGTTCACTATTAAGAGCATAGGACAGAAGATTTTCAGCTTCATTTATATTCAGAGGCAGGCAAATCACCAAAACTCATTTACATCCCTCCATTTTCCTTACAGCATGTTAACAGCAGGTGGTCTACCCATACCATCTTTGAAATAGGTGGCTTAAAATGCCTTTACATTTCAGTCAAGACCCTGAATTAAAAATAAACTTGAGCTTTAACTTCATCATTTTCTCTACAAGATGCAGTAATACAGAATAAACATAGTACTTAGTTTGTTCTGATTTTAATCTACATTCCACATTCTGGTTTCATACCATATAACTGCTCATTTTAATACTTCACGTTCTCCAAAGAGTTAAGCATTTAACCTAACAGGGCTGACAAAATGACCTAGTAATAAATTACAAGTGTTTCTAATAGTCCTATTTTATTGTATTTATTTTTGCATCCCCTTGGCTTTCCAGAATTCCTTTATACTGATGAACCTTAAAAAAACATTTTTAGGGGCACCTGGGTGGCTCAGATCAGTTAAGCATGTGACTTCGGCTCAGGTCCTCAGGTCTTGATCTCAAGTTCAGTGGGGAGTCTTGTCCCTCTCTCTCTGCCCCTACCCCCGTTCGTGAGTGCTCTCTCCTTCACTCTCTCAAATAAATTAACAAAATTTTAAAAAAAGATAAAAACACCATCACAATAGGAAAATCATTATATTGACTATGTACTACCCCCTAAGATATCCAGAATATATCTACAGATATTTATAAAAATGTCTTAGTGTCATCTATTAGCAATAATCTTTCAGAAATAAAAGTACAAAATAACATAATTTCTAAAAACAGGCCTCCTTCTACGTAATTCTGACAGAAGTATTAGAAGAGCCAGAACAAAACACAAAAGTCAATCAGCACCAGTACTTAACAGGGTGAATAAGTACATCTTTGTAAGAATATGTCAATACAAAGAGGTTACGGAGAACATTCAAATAATCTGCATTATAGCTGCCTTCAACATAAAAATATGGAAGACTTAAACCACATAACAGTAAAAACTGATAAAAATCCTTCGAGGTAGGCCAAGTGATTGTACTACTTGCCATCTTTCAGGCTAGTCAAGACTTCTAAGGAACTCTGTCTCCTTTTCCATGAAAACTTACAACTCAAAAGGTTATGGCCTGACTTTTAAGTTTTTCATTACTACTGTGACCCGGTGCATTTCCTTGAGAATACAAAATAGGTAGGGAACAAACCAATCTACATCCTCATCTTTTAAAAAAGATGCTAAATTTAATTTCTAAACAATTTTAATCTCTCTGGCTATCAGTGTCTAGTGACAACTTGAATGAGAAATGAAGTAAGATTAAAACACTGAGTCAAAAAGTAGTTTTTTTTTTCATTTTCCACCAATAACAGTCATTTACAATTATACTTTTCAGAACCAGACAATAAAAATACTGTCCCCAAAAGAGGAAAATAGATTATCAATTACTAATGCTTTAACTAGGAAAATAAGTTTAACTAGGTAAAATGGAAGAAATTGTTTTTAAAAATAGTTTTATAAAAATAAGTACCAACCAATATAAGTGTATACAAATATTCATGAGTAGCAAAATGGAAAATCTGGAAAAAAAAGTATACCTTTGGTTGTTTTAACTATGCTAACATGTAAATGAATAAAGTACAAAGAGAAACCATTTTTGACAGTACAACACTGATAAAAACCAGACCCTTGATCGCTTCATAATAATCTGTCTGCAAATAAACGCAAAAAAATGTTTTCCCCAGGATTAACAATTCTGGCAATTTAAAACTCAGTTTATATTTGTATATCTTGAAAATACTTTCACAGCCCAATTAAATTATCATTATGGGTACTTTCCAAAATATGAAGCTATTATTTGAAATTGACAAAGAGAAAAGTCCACATATCTTCCTTGGTTTTACTTGAAAACTGATTCTTGCAATTAGGAATGTTACCTTATAAAGTCTTACTTTGTGTTAACACAGGTCAAAATGTTGCAAGAAAAAATAAACAGTATTTACCTCTTATCAGAGCATTTCAAGTACAAATGGGAAGAAGAACACTGGTTAATTCCTTGCTTTTAGATTGAGTAGATGTACTACAGAAGATCTAAGGAATCTGATTATTCCAATTTAGATAATTAGAAGTTAAAGTTTTTGTACAAGTCATAAGCTTCAACAAATGTTAGGTTATCAAAAAATGTATTTTTAATAAATTAACCACATTTTATTCTCCTTTTATAAAAACTCTCATGAATATGTATAAAAAGTTTTATGTGCAGATACACAATATGTATGAAATTAACTCTGAATAATTGTCTGGCACAAACCAAGTCTTTAGCTCTCATAATGAGTGTTACTAATTTTTTGTTGTTGCTGCATACAGGGAAATGTGCATCTCCTACTTGTTCAATTTTGACATGGTGTAACATTACAGTTTTCAAGATATGTATCCGTAGTATTTGCCAATGTAGATCAAATAACTAACAAGTTGTCATAATAAGATATGGACAATAAATAAATAAATAAATAAATAAATAAATAAATAAATAAGAAAAAATTCAAAATTAAACCTGACCTCATGAAGACTCAATTTAAATCTCCCTTAAAGAAAAAAAGCTAAGATGTCCCTAAATAAACAGAATGTATGATCTGAACATTATTGTATCTTATCCAATTTTAAGAAGTCACAATTATATTTTACACTTCATCAACATTTAATAAGTCAATGATTTTCAAGGGTTTTGATAATCCATTTGACTCACATTCACCCTTCCTCTCTACATAACAGGGAGAAATTATACTTCTTTATAAACTGTTAAAAGAACAGTTGAAGTATTCAAACTATACCTATATGCTAGTAACTTTCTAATTACAATTTTTTTTTGTATGCTCAAGTACATTTACCATGGTTGGAAGCCATTATACATAGTGACCTAATGCTAATAACAAGAGTGGCCTATCTTTCTACCCCTACAGTCTTTAAAAACAGGGGAAAACACAGTTTGAAGATGAAAATGGAGGAAAAAAGAGACCTAGAGAAAAACACAAGAATTGGATTTGTACATGTACCTGGACAACAATGTGGTCCTCTTCTATTTCAGTCGAAAACACCCACATTCATCCAGGTTGCACAAGCCAGAAACCCAAGAGTCAACCTGACACCAGCTTTCCCAGTTCAAACTGACTAGGTTTAATGTTTTATTTATCTTTCTAACGTCGTTCTTTTTCTTTGTCTCTACCTTTAGCAAGAAAATCCATTTATTGATCTTTGATTCCAGAGTTCTTATAACATCTTTTCAAATCTCCCTGCTTGTGTTTTAGTTCCACCCTCCCTATTCACAATCCTTTCTCCTCACAGCAACCATGACCTTTCTAAACACAATCTGATCAGGCCAAGCTCCTGGTTACTACCAGCTCTTTGCATAAAGATAAAAATCCTGAACATAGGCCACAAGGTCCGACTTAGTTTGAACATATGATCTCTGAGCTCACATACTGCATTGCACTTCAATTAGTAAAACGTACCAAGCACTTTTCAATTCTCCACAGAAGAATAACATGACTCTCCAAACTTGGCCAAATATTCCCACCTTCATTCCAACTCTTCTTTTTTATTTATTAAAGGATGACAGGAAAGGAATTGGCTAACACTAAGATAGGATTCCCAGCCACAAGGAGCCAAAATTAGAGCAAATAACAGGTACCCACTTCTTCCCCAATAGATGTAAAATAAACACACACATTCATGTTGTAGTAGGTACTAATAATAAAGAAATAGGTTAGGAGTTAGGGTGTTGTATGTCTGGAGGTTATGGGAGAAGAGAATGTTTTAACAGCACAGGTAGCGTCTCTGAAATAAGAACACTTAAATTTTAATCTAAAAAAGATAAAAGTAGTAATTGTGAGTAGGGGAGAGAAAAATTATTCTGGGCAAAGAAACTACAGATATAAAGGCATTCGGATGTTTACAGGAACTAAAATAAGACTAATGAGCCTGAAGATAAGGGAGCCTATCCAAGAGTGGCTCCATGGAAAGCTGGAGAGAAAATTATAAGTTAGATCACTTAGGGGTTTACACCAATTGAGGACACCAAAGACTTTTTAATAGGAAAAGAAAGTGACCCAAATTATATTTTATAGAGCTCATTTTTGTTAACCTGTGGAGAATAAATGGAGAAAGAGCAGGGGAAGGGGTTGGGGGGTGGGGAACGGGACTCAGATGAAAGCGACCACTACACCAAGAAAACATCATCGTAGAACCTACCCCATTTGTAATTTAGTTATTGCATGTCTCCCCCACATTTTAACTAAGTGTAAGTTAAACCTTGTCTGGTTTTTCTCCAACAATATCATCAATGTCTGGGACACGGCAAGTGGCAAAGAAAGATATAACCAATGTAACCCTTAAAAGTGAAAAAGAAAAAGTCAGTAAAATTTTTCTATCTATCCAAAGTGGAGCTTTATTATTAACTACATTCTAAGGGTATAATATTTTGTGTCTGTGTGAAGCTTTGTATTTACCTAGGAGTTGTTGCCCAGCTTTTTATCAGATTCTCGAGGGGGTCTACAAACTCCAACATTTTAAGAACCACTGAAGCCTATATCTCACCATAAATCTAGAAGGGGGAGTTGTCATAGGACATAAAGAGAACAATCTAAAAATAGAAAAGACCATGAATAGAATCTAAGTTCTTCACAGATGCATAAATTAATCCCTGATACTCAAATGAAGTGCAAATATCAAACGAATTAAAATTTTAAAAAACATTACTTATTCTGGACTCTGCAATTAAATATTTAGTTTTCCTTTATAATTGTATTTCATTTAGGTACTTCATTTATTAGCAATTCCAAGTAAAGAAAAGCAGTGCATGATCATACTTTTCTTTAATGCTTGTGGATAAGCATTAATCTGTAGATAATCAGATGTTGTTTTACACAGTTATTTAACCAGTTACTTTCAAGTATAAAATTAAATACAAAACTCACTCATCAGCCTCAATTTTGTTTTCTCTCTTGTATATCAGTAGAGCTACCCCCTACTCTCTGACTTTCAGGGCACAAGCCCATGTGCGCATAGCAAAGGAAGTCAGAACACCCCAGGGAAGCAGTTTGGTTTGTTTTTATAGACACCCAAAACAGCACTCCCTTCTTCCCATGGGGCTTAGCAACAAAGCTACCTTGTCCACTAGTTTCACAAAACACAATCATATCCAAGCTATGTTTTGTTATTTTTGGAAAGTAGACGTTTCAAAACATTTGAGATTGCAGTAATCACCAAATACTAATCATAATAGTAGCTTATTGCCAAAATCAAGTAAGATGTATAAGAATTGAGATATGAAAATACTACAACTTTTAAAGCAGAATCAATTGGCCAAGATTACTAGAAATATTTTACAAGCTTAATCTATCTCTCATATATCCTAACGAATTAGACTAGAAAGGAATCACTCCTACTTAAATTTACTTAAGAAAACTACTACTTAAGTTAGTGTTTTCTCCCCATACTTTAAAAAGAAATCATTATCCTATGTAACACAGATCTCAAATTCTTTCGTCTAGAAACATAATACAGTCCTTAAATAACTTTGTATAATTGATTTGTAACCAAAAATAACATGTTATGTTCTAGCAATGAAAGCATTTGCTTGCCACTCATAATTCTGTATTTTGAACTCACCCTTGGTTAATGTTTGTTAAGATGTGTGTAAGATTCTGATGCTAAGTACAAGGTCTTGAGAGTACCTATTTCATGCAAAAACTGAAATCACATAAACCCTAAGTATCAGTGAAAGAATACTTCTTTGTATGTAGGGCATACAATCAAGTTAATAACTCAATAATTTAAAAAAATAACTCAATAATTAAAATATGTTTGCAGAAGTGCATCTTGTGTGGAAAATGAATGCAAGATTACAAAATGTCTTACAACAGTATAGTTTCAATAAGAACTTCCAATATTTTCATGGAAATTTACATGTAACTTTTTCCTTAAGATAATTTCTGACTACCATAGTAACAACTAGAAACTAACACTGAAGTGCAGTTTTTAAAACTTTTTGAGGAAATAGTACTTCTTTACCTGCACATATTTAAAAGGGAACCAGATATATGAAAAGTTGTACTTATTTACTGAACCAATAGCTACTAAATATGCTAATGTGTGCCAAACACGGTTATGTGAAATAAACTTGAGGAAACAAAAGGGAAGATGACAGATCCCTGTCCTCATAGAGCTTATAAAAGGAGAGGCATACAAATAAAAGTATTTACAGATACTGGAACTGTTCAAGAAGAAAATAAATAGGATGATGTAACTTGGGAGGTGCTTTCCATAAGAGAGTTATGAAAAGCATCTCTGGGGGTTGACATTAATTAGAGCCAAGACCTAAAGGATGAGGAAAAATCAGTGATGTGACAAGCCGAGGAATGAGTTCCAGGCACAAGAAAAAGTCTGGCATGTTCCAGAAACAGAAGGAAGGCAAGTGTATGAAGTGTTAACATTTCCTTCCTGTCCCTCTAAGTTCAGGATGCCTTAATAGTAAGAACATGGACTCTGGAGCAAAGTCTGGAGCTGAATCACAGCTGTACTAACTTAAAAAAAAAATTATGTGATCTTGGACCATAGATTACCAAAATACTTATACCCTTTTTTCCTGATTCACAGTATAGAAAATAAGATCCATATTTTATAACCAGTAGCATAAAAAAATCTTCCACTAACAAAAGAAGCCCAATAAACTGTTTCTTCCTTCTTCCAAAAGTATTATCACTTTATCTCTCTGAACTTTAAACAAGTACCAATTGCTTTTCTTTTTTAAATTTCAGAATCTATATAGAACTTTTTAAATAAAAATATTCCAAACAAAATTTTCAATACCCCTTAAAATAGTTTTCATGGAAAGTTATGATGTAGACCCTTTATCCTTCCCTCCCTAAAGAGGGAGGAACTGCCTCTCTGGGAGTTCTGTTCTCAGTACTGTCTGTGGGGCATACAACAAAGGTTACTTACAAAGGCCACTTCACTTCCCTGGGTATTTTTTAGAAGAAATGAACTACTGGCTCAAAACCAATAGATAAAACTACTAATCCCACATTTGAGGAAATATAAGAAACTAGGAAGAATTAGAGAGTACTTCCTGGAATGGGTAGCTCCTAATCTACAGTGCTCAGAGGAAAGTGATCTCTTCATATTGGAAGGAAGGAAGGAAACTTGAATAAATTATAATCACTAAAGTAGATACGATGTGAACGTTCCATAACCCCCAATAAAAGTGATAAAAAATAGCTGCAATGTAGTGAAGCTGCTAAAATGCTCCCAGTTTTAATGCTTCACATTTATCTTTGTATCAGTAAAAGTCTAATTAGGGAATTAGATATAGCTCGCTCACCAACTCACAATGTATTTTAGCTAAGAGGTCAAAACTCAAAGATGGCACAGAAGTAACTGGAAAAAAAAAAAATATGCTGGCCAGTGCTCCACAACTGGTTTTGTCTACCAATTGAAATTAAATTAAATTTTGGAAAAACAAAATAAGGTCACAGTTTTAGAAATAGATCTAGGAAGCTGAAGACAATGGAGCATTTTAGCTAAATTATCCTCTATTTAAAATAGTTAAGCCTGTTTTTTAAAGTGAATAGTATATAGAGAAAAAAGATAAAGGTACTAACACATGTGAAGAATCTGCCACCTGCAAAGTGGTATATGGGAACTTTCAAAAGTTTTAGAGATAAAGTAAAGTAGAAAATCAAATCCCAGGAGACAAGAAAATCTAATTTCTTACTTCACTGTAAGTATGTTTATACAGACTGAAACTAACAAAAATGCAAATGAGGCTGTCACACTAAATAGAAACCATGTAATAATCAGGTAAATATATATAGAAACATACATAATTTTAATCTTAATAAGCCACTTGCCACTTCATTCTCTTCTGCAATATGGTACATATGTCAATGACTGTTATCTGGAGGAAAAAAAAAGAAAAAGATTTCCTCTATGTATTGTCTCAATATTTTCTGAATCAGAAGGTCCTCACTAAATATGTGCACATTTGCCAAGTGATATGCTGCCTTCAGACACATCACTTGGCAATTAATTTTGCATACAACAAAATCTTCATGCTTGATAGTTGCATGACTGTCTTACTGTAAGAAGGATATATGGAATTAAGCCATGAAATAAATGTGAGGACTTGTTATTTTGGAATGTTTGTGACTGTTGCCATATCATTGTTGACCCATACTTAGAGCACATAAATGCATTCTGAAGTATAAAATTAAAAGACCCAATATGTTGAAAATGTAACTGTTTTCACAGTTTTAGTGATGTATAATGAAGAAAAATTTAATTCCAGAATTTTTAGCTCTTCCTCCACAATAGATTGCTACTTATACCAGAAAATTACAATTGCTTTCTAGCATTTTTTTTCTATAAATATCTAAAGCAGTTTAAAAACAAAATGTCTGCTGCTATCCAGATAAATTTAATTCCCTGTACTAAGGAACTACAAAGTCTGGAGGTGATTTAATACTTGTGACACATAATTCAATAAGTTTGGGTCAAATGTATTAATTTCTATCTTCTTGGACAACATCATTGTTTATTTTATATACAATGCATACAATTCTACTTCCAAATCTTTTTGTGTGAGAAAACATGCTCCTTCATTCTATAGCAGGCTCTCAATATAATGACACCAGATTTCTTTGGTTTCCCCATTAACTGGCCCTAATATAAACAATTAAATCTCACTTTACACTAAATCAAAAGTAAATAATAGCAAGAGACTGAGATACCCCCAACCCCAGCCAATCTGCTATCTTTTCATCTGCTCACTACAATCCATTCTTAGCAATTTAAAGACTATCACAGGAGAGAGAGCCACTGTGGTTTAGGGCAAAATGCCACATTCTTCAAAGGGGTGGGGGTGGAGGCGGGAGTGGAGGAAAAAGATTGTCAAACATGGTTTTAGGGATGATTTTTTTCAGTTTCTAGGAGAAGATTCTTTCTGAGACTATCATTTAAAACCCCAGGCTCATAAAAAAAAAAAAAAAAAAAAAAAAAAAACCCCAGGCTCATCAGGCACAAAGCAATACTTAGAAGGCAACAAGAAAATACTACAACGGAGCAACCCTGAGTCATATCCAATAGGTCCTATGGTTTAGGTACTTCAAAAGCTTGCAATACAATATGAAGACCAACATGAGCTGTACATCCTCAATTCAAATGAACATTCAGGGCCTAAAGCCATAAGGGAAACAACCTTCCTTTATGGAGCAAAGATCAATAGCCTGGGAATCCTACAAACCAATTTCTAATTCTTCTTCGGACATCAGCTATCTCCAACTGTGGATCACAAACAAATACGTAAATTAACTGCACTGTTAAACTCCCATAAAATGGGGGCCTCTTGCCTTTGTAAA